>NC_081357.1:2290824-2540824 GCF_030684315.1 Stegostoma tigrinum
CCGCACCCACTTCAATGTCTACAAATCACACCCCCTGTCAATCACTGTTAACCACACCTACAGTCAATCAATATAAATAACATCCATGTCAATCAACGTAACCCCACCCACTGCCATTCAGTATAAACCACACCCACTGTCAATCAGTATAAACCACACCACTGTCAATCAGTATAAACCACACCCACTGACAATCAGTATAAACCACACCCACTATCAATCAGTATAAACCACACCCACTATCATCAGTATAAACCACACCCACTGACAATCAGTATAAACCACACCCACTGACAATCAATCAGTATAAACCACACCCACTGACAATCAGTATAAACCACACCCACTGACAATCAATCAGTATAAACCACACCCACTGACAATCAGTATAAACCACACCCACTATCATCAGTATAAACCACACCCACTATCAATCAGTATAAACCACACCCACTATCATCAGTATAAACCACACCCACTGTCAATCAGTATATCCCACACCCACTATCATCAGTCTAAACCACACCTACTGTCAATCAGTATAAACCACACCCACTATCCGTAAAACCACACCACTATCAGTATAAACCACACCCACTATCAGTATAAACCACACCCACTATCAATCAGTTTAAACCACACCCACTGTCAATCAGTATAAACCACACCCACTATCAATCAGTATAAACCACACCTACTGTCTATCAGTATAAACCACACCCACTATCAATCAGTTTAAACCACACCCACTGTCAATCAGTATAAACCACACCCACTGTCAATCAGTTTAAACCACACCCACTGTCAATCAGTTTAAACCACACCCACTATCAATCAGTATAAACCACACCCACTGTCATCAGTATAAACCCCTCACACCCCCGTGCCCACAATTACAACAAAAACTGAATCCCCCTCATCCTAACGACGCACCCCACCAACCTCCGGATTCAACACATCATCCTCCGACACCTCTGCCACCGGCAATCTGTTCCCACTACGAAGGATATATTCTCTCCCTACCCCATCTGCCTCTCATATAGGGAACTGTCTCTCCGTGACTCCCTTGTTCGCTCCACACTCCCCATTAGCCCCACCACACCCAGCACCTTCCCCTGCAACCGCAGGAAGTGCTACACCTGCCCCCACACCTCCCCCTTCACCCCCATCCCAGGCCCTAAGATGACTTTCCACATCAAACAGATGTTCACCTGCACATCTGCCAATGTTGTATATTGTATCCACTGTACCCGGTGCGGCTTTCTCTACATTGGGGAAACCAAGCGGAGGCTTGGGGACCGCTTTGCAGAACACCTCCGCTCGGTTCGCAACAAACAACTGCACCTCCCAGTCGCGAACCATTTCAACTCCCCCTCCCATTCTTTAGATGACATGTCCATTTTGGGCCTCCTGCAGTGCCACAATGATGCCACCCGAAGGTTGCAGGAACAGCAACTCATATTCCGCTTGGGCACCCTGCAGCCCAATGGTATCGATGTGGACTTCACAAGCTTCAAAATCTGCCCTCCCCCAACCGCATCCCAAAACCAGCTCCTCTCACCCTGGCTCCTTGACCTGCCAGTCTTTACTCCCACCTACCCATCCCTCCCTCCTCACTGACCAACCCCCCCATCCTAATTCTCCACCTACACTCACCTTTACTGGCTTCATCCCTGCCTCCTTGACCTGTCCGTCTCCTCTCCACCTATCTTCTCCTCTATCCATCTTCTATCCTGGTCCCCCTCTCTCCCTTTTTATTTCGGAGCCCCCTTCCTCTCCCCCTTTCCTGAAGATGACTCAGCAGCTGTTGGTGGGTACAGGAAGATTCCATTTGCAGCAGTGAGACCTGAGATAGTTGGGTTTGACTGGTTGGGAGGAGTGCTCTACAGCTGAGGCCATACTTCAGACAGACACAATATCAATACACAAACTCGTCTTTCTGGCTGCTTGGTCAGCTAATTTACATATTGATTATCCTTTGATGGGCATAATTCCTGACATAATTAGTGTACTTTCTTTATAGTTTTTCAAAAGAGAGATCACTTTTTAAAATTCACTTTTTTTCCTTTGTAGGATTTCCATGTTCTCTGTTTTTAGTGGTTATCCCTAACTGCCCTCGAACAGGTAACGGTGGTGCATGAGTTACACCAGTGTAGCCTGTGAGGAGTAGGTAAACCTACTGTACTCTCAGGAAGCGAGCTCCAGGAAAGCGGAATTCAAACAAAAATCATTTCAATACCTTGCTGAACAGTAAGCAGGAGGGCCTGGATAGTCTTTTTCTTTTTTTATTCATTCACAGGATGAGAGTGTTGCTGGCCAGGCAGCATAATTACACAGAGGGCAGCTCAGAGTCAACCACATTACTGTGGGTCTGGAGTCACATGTAGGCCAGAACAGGTATGGATGGCAGTTTCCTTCCCTAAAGGACATTAGTGAGCCAGATGGGTTTTTCCTGACAGTCGACAAAGGATTCACCACATCATTAGACTCTTAATTCCAGATACTTAATGAATTCAAATTCCACCATCTGCCGTGGCAGGATTCAAACCTGGGATGCCCAGAACATTATCTGGGTCTTTGGATTAACAGTCCAGTGATAATACCACGAGGCCATCGCTTCCCTTAATCGTGTTCCTAGTTCTATTCAGCTGCAGGGTTTATCCGTTGATTTCAGAGGTTGGTTAAGTGTCATGTTACTGTTAAACTAACATAATGCATTAATTTAATTTAAACCCCACCCCCACCTAAACTACCATTTGAGTGTTTCTGCTAGTCCTTGCATGAGTTTCTGGTCCAGATGGGAACAGTTTCAAACTGTTCAGTTCCCAGGTAAGGAGGGATAAAGGAGCAGGCTGCTCTCAGTTTGTCACCTGCCCCTCACCTTATTTTAATGTGTCTTTTTACCCCACAACCAAATGAACTTGTGTTTCAAAAGTCTTGAATCCTGACAAAATAATGAATAAAAACAGATATGAATCAGACTCTGAATTGTTTGTGAAAAGCAGACAAGTTGAAATTTGAGGCATAGTCAGGGTATACCAGTGGCATCGAGGTTGGCTGTTCAACAGCTATTTATGAGATTTTTAGGTCGATTGTAACAGTTGTCGTGATTGGCTGCACAGAATGAGAGTTAATACTCATCTCTTTGCCTGCAGTGCAGGGATGTTTAAAATTCTCAGAATTGTGACTGTAAAAACACGCTCGGATGTCAGGCCAAGGATACACACAGACCACAGCTAAAGTTGCTTTTAGCTCTTGTTCTTGAGTATTCTTGCAAGGCAAGATGCAAACATGCCTCTTGTCCTGACTGTATTTTTCTTATCACAGCCTGAGACACAACCAGGAGATTGCAAATTCAGATTGGAATGTACCGTTTAATTTTGAAATTTCCTTAAACTTCATCAGGTGTGACTTTCCAGAAAGACACTGTCACTCTCTCAGCACTGACCCTCTGACAGTGCCCGTTCCCTCAGTACTGACCCTCCGACAGCGCCCACTCTCTCAGCACTGACCCTCCGACAGTGCCCACTCCCTCAGCACTGACCCTCCGACAGCGCCCACTCTCTCAGCACTGACCCTCTGACAGTGCCCGCTCCCTCAGCACTGACCCTCCGACAGTGCCCGCTCCCTCAGCACTGATCCTTTCACAGTGCCCACTCCCTCAGCACTGACCCTCTGACAGTGCCCACTGCCTCAGCACTGACCGTCCGACAGTGCCCACTCCCTCAGCACTGACCCTCCGACAGTGCCCACTCCCTCAGCACTGACCCTCCGACAGTGCCCGCTCCCTCAGCACTGACCCTCCGACAGTGCCCACTCCCTCAGCACTGACCCTCTGACAGTGCCCGCTCCCTCAGCACTGATCCTCTGACAGTGCCCACTCCCTCAGCACTGACCCTCCGACAGTGCGGCGCTCCCTCAGCACTGACCCTCTGACAGTGCGGCGCTCCCTCAGCACTGACCCTCCGACAGTGCCCCCTCCCTCAGCACTGACCCTACGACAGTGCCCACTCCATCAGCACTGACCCTCTGACAGTGCCCACTCCATCAGCACTGATCCTTTGACAGTGCCCACTCCCTCAGCACTGACCCTCCGACAGTGCGGCGCTCCCTCAGCACTGACCCTCCGACAGTGCCCGCTCCCTCAGCGCTGACCCTTCAACAGTGCCCACTCCCTCAGCGCTGACCCTCCGACAGTGCCCGCTACCTCAGCACTGACCCTCCGACAGTGCCCGCTCCCTCAGCACTGACCCTCCGACAGTGCCCACTCCCTCAGCACTGACCCTCTGACAGTGCCCGCTCCCTCAGCACTGATCCTCTGACAGTGCGGCACTCCCTCAGCACTGACCCTACGACAGTGCCCCCTCCCTCAGCACTGACCCTCCGACAGTGCCCGCTCCCTCAGCACTGACCCTCCGACAGTGCCCCCTCCCTCAGCACTGACCCTCTGACAGTGCCCACTCCCTCAGCACTGATCCTTTGACAGTGCCCACTCCCTCAGCACTGACCCTCCGACAGTGCCTCCTCCCTCAGCACTGACCCTCCGACAGTGCGGCGCTCCCTCAGCACTGACCCTCTGACAGTGCCCACTCCCTCAGCACTGACCCTCTGACATTGCCCACTCCCTCAGCACTGACCCTCCGACAGTGCGGCGCTCCCTCAGCACTGACCCTCCGACAGTGCGGCGCTCCCTCAGCACTGACCCTCCGACAGTGCCTGCTCCCTCAGCGCTGACCATCCAACAGTGCCCACTCCATCAGTACTGACCCTCCAGCAGTGCCCACTCCCTCAGCGCTGACCCTCCGACAGTGCCCGCTCCCTCAGCACTGACCCTCCGACAGTGCGGCACTCCCTCAGTACTGACCCTCTGACAGTGCGGCACTCCCTCAGTACTGACCCTTCGACAGTGCGGCACTCCCTCAGTACTGACCCTTCGACAGTGCGGCGCTCCCTCAGCACTGACCCTCCGACAGTGCCCGCTCCCTCAGCACTGACCCTCCGACAGTGCGGCACTCCCTCAGCACCGACCGTCCGACAGTGCCCGCTCCCTCAGCACTGACCCTCCGACAGTGCCCGCTCCCTCAGCACTGACCCTCCGACAGTGCCCGCTCCCTCAGCACTGACCCTCCGACAGTGCGGCACTCCCTCAGCACCGACCGTCCGACAGTGCCCGCTCCCTCAGCACTGACCCTCTGACAGTGCGGCACTCCCTCAGTACTGACCCTCCGACAGTGCCCACTCCCTCAGCACTGACCCTCCGACAGTGTCCACTCCCTCAGCACTGACCCTCCGACAGTGCCCACTCCCTCAGCACCGACCCTCTGACAGTGTCCGCTCCCTCAGCACTGACCCTCCGACAGTGCCCACTCCCTCAGTACTGACCGTCTGACAGTGCCCACTCCCTCAGCACTGATCCTTTGACAGTGCCCGTTCCCTCAGCACTGACCCTCCGACAGTGCCCGCTACCTCAGCACTGACCCTCCGACAGTGCCCGCTCCCTCAGCACTGACCCTCCGACAGTGCCCACTCCCTCAGTACTGACCGTCTGACAGTGCCCACTCCCTCAGCACTGATCCTTTGACAGTGCCCGTTCCCTCAGCACTGACCCTCCGACAGTGCCCACTCCCTCAGCACTGACCCTCCGACAGTGCCCGCTCCCTCAGCACTGACCCACCGACAGTGCCCACTCCCTCAGCACTGACCCTCCGACAGTGCCCGCTCCCTCAGCACTGACCCTCCGACAGTGCCCACTCCCTCAGCACCGACCCTCTGACAGTGTCCGCTCCCTCAGCACTGACCCTCCGACAGTGCGGCCCTCCCTCAGCACTGACCCTCCGACAGTGCCCACTCCCTCAGCACTGATCCTTTGACAGTGCCCGTTCCCTCAGCACTGACCCTCCGACAGTGCCCACTCCCTCAGCACTGACCCTCCGACAGTGCCCGCTCCCTCAGCACTGACCCTCCGACAGTGCCCACTCCCTCAGCACTGACCCTCCGACAGTGCCCGCTCCCTCAGCACTGACCCTCCGACAGTGTGGCGCTCCCTCAGCACTGACCCTCCAACAGTGTCCACTCCCTCAGCACTGACCCTCTGACAGTGACCACTCCCTCAGCACTGACCCTCCGACAGTGCGGTGCTCCCTCAGCACTGACCCTCCGACAGTGCCCACTCCCTTAGCACCGACCCTCTGACAGTGTCCGCTCCCTCAGCACTGACCCTCCGACAGTGCGGCCCTCCCTCAGCACTGACCCTCCGACAGTGCCCACTCCCTCAGCACTGATCCTTTGACAGTGCCCGTTCCCTCAGCACTGACCCTCCGACAGTGCCCACTCCCTCAGCACTGACCCTCCAACAGTGCCCGCTCCCTCAGCACTGACCCTCCGACAGTGCCCACTCCCTCAGCACTGACCCTCCGACAGTGCCCGCTCCCTCAGCACTGACCCTCCGACAGTGTGGCGCTCCCTCAGCACTGACCCTCCGACAGTGCAGTGCTTTGTCTGGTCTCTGTGCTGCCTTAGTACTGATTCTCACCCATGTCGCCCAGATATCCTACAGTAATCTAGTCCCATTTCTCAGCATTTGGCCCATATCCCTCTAAATCCTTCCCATCCATATCCCCATCCAGAAGCACTTTAAGTGTTGTAATTGTACCAGCCTCAACCACTTTCCCTGGCAGCTCATTCCATGCACTGCACCACCCTCTGCATGAAAAAGTTGCTCCTTAGGCCTCTTCTAATCATCTCCCCTCTCACCTTAAGCCTATGCAATGTTGTTTTGGACTCCCCCTCCCTGGGGAAAAGACTTTGGCTATTTACCCTATCCATGCCCTTCACGATTTTATAAACGTTGGTCAGGTCACCCCTCAGCCTCCGACGCTCCAGGGAAAATAGCCCCAGTCTATTCAGCCTCTCCCTGTAGCTCACACCCTCCAACCCTGGCAACATCCCTATAAATATTTTCTGAACCCTTTCAAGTTTAACAACATCTTTCCTAAAGGATGGAGACCAGAATTGAACGCAGTATTCCAAAAGAGGCCTAACCAACGTCCTGAACAGTGCTATGTAACATCCCGACTCCAATGCTCAATGCACTGACCAATAAAGGCAAGTGTATCAAATGCTAACTTTACCAACACAACAAAGTTGCTGAAAAAGCTCAGCAGGTCTGGCAGCATCTGTGAAGGAGAAAATGACATTAATGTTTCAGGTCCAGTGATTCTTCCACGGAAACGTTAACTCTGTTTTTCCCTTCACAGATGCTGCCAGACCTGCTGAGCTTCTCCGGCAACTTTTGTTTTTGTTCCTGATTTACAGCGTCCGCAGTCCTTTTGGCTTTCTTTACCATCCTGTTTACTTGAGACTCTACTTACTAGAAACTATGAGCCCACAGCCCAAGGTCTCCTTGCTTTGCAACATACCCTAGAGCCCTACATTTAACTGTAAAAGTCTGGTCCTGGCTTCCTTGCAAAAATGCAAGATCTCACATTTATCTAAATTAAAATCCATCTGCCCCCTTCTTCGGCTGACTGACCCAGTTGATCAAGGTCCTATTGTACTCTGAGATAAATGTCTTCACTGCCCACTACACCTCCAATTTTGGTGTCATCTGCCAACTTACAATCCTTTTTTCTGTATTTGCATTCAAATGATTCAAGCTAAAGACAAAAAGCAGTGGACCCAGCACTGACCCTTGCGGCACAGCACTGGTCACAGGCCTCCAGTCCAAAAAACAACCTGCTACCACCACCCTCTGTCTCCTACTTTCAAGCTGAAAAACTTTGGTACATGTCTCTGTAATCTCCGTCAGACTGACAATCTGTGTACCACTTCTGTAATCACCATCAGACTGACAATCTGTGTACCATCTCTGTAATCACCGTCAGACTGGCAATCCGTGTACCACCTCTGTAATCACCGTCAGACTGGCAATCTGTGTAATGTCGCTGAAATCTCCGTCAGACTGGCAATCTGTGTACCACCTCTGTAATCACCGTCAGACTGGCAATCTGTGTAGCATCTCTGTAATCACCGTCAGACTGACAATCTGTGTACCATCTCTGTAATCACCATCTCTCTGGCAATCTGTGTACCATCTCTGTAATCACCGTCAGACTGACAATCTGTGTACCATCTCTGTAATCACCGTCAGACTGGCAATCCGTGTACCAGCTCTGTAATCACCGTCAGACTGGCAATCTGTGTACCATCTCTGTAATCACCGTCAGACTGGCAATCCGTGTACCAGCTCTGTAATCACCGTCAGACTGGCAATCTGTGTACCATCTCTGTAATCACCGTCAGACTGGCAATCTGTGTACCACCTCTGTAATCACCGTAAGACTGACAATCTGTGTAATATCTCTGTAATCACCATCAGACTGGCAATCTGTGTAGCATCTCTGTAATCACCGTCAGACTGGCAATCTGTGTACTGTCTCTGTAATCACCGTCAGACTGACAATCTGTGTACCATCTCTGTAATCACCGTCAGACTGGCAATCTGTGTAGCACCTCTGTAATCACCATCAGACTGGCAATCTGTGTACCATCTCTGTAATCACCGTCAGACTGACAATCTGTGTACCATCTCTGTAATCACCGTCTCTCTGGCAATCTGTGTACCATCTCTGTAATCACCGTCAGACTGACAATCTGTGTAATGTCGCTGGAATCACCGTCAGACTGGCAATCTGTGTACCATCTCTGTAATCACCGTCAGACTGGCAGTCTGTGTAACGTCGCTGGAATCACTGTCAGACTGGCAATCTGTGTACCATCTCTGTAATCACCGTCTCTCTGGCAATCTGTGTACCATCTCTGTAATCACCGTCAGACTGGCAATCTGTGTACCATCTCTGTAATCACCGTCAGACTGGCAATCTGTGTAGCATCTCTGTAATCACCATCAGACTGGCAATCTGTGTACCATCTCTGTAATCACCGTCTCTCTGGCAATCTGTGTAACGTCGCTGGAATCACCGTCAGACTGGCAATCTGTGTACCACCTCTGTAATCACAGTCAGACTGGCAGTCTGTGTAACGTCGCTGGAATCACTGTCAGACTGGCAATCTGTGTACCATCTCTGTAATCACCGTCTCTCTGGCAATCTGTGTAGCATCTCTGTAATCACCGTCAGACCTGCAATCTGTGTAGCATCTCTGTAATCACTGTCTCACTGGCAATCTGTGTACCGTCTCTGTAATCTCCGTCAGACTGGCAATCTGTGTACCATCTCTGTAATCACCGTCAGACTGCTATCTGTGTACCATCTCTGTAATCACCGTCAGACTGGCAATCTGTGTAGCATCTCTGTAATCACCGTCAGACTGGCAATGTGTGTGGCATCTCTGTAATCTCCGTCAGACTGGCAATCTGTGTAGCATCTCTGTAATCACCGTCAGACTGGCAATCTGTGTACCATCTCTGTAATCACCGTCAGACTGGCAATCTGTGTACCGTCTCTGTAATCACCATCAGACTGGCAATGTGTGTGGCATCTCTGTAATCTCCGTCAGACTGGCAATCTGTGTAGCGTCTCTGTAATCACCGTCAGACTGGCAATGTGTGTGGCATCTCTGTAATCTCCGTCAGACTGACAGTCTCTTGGATTATTGCACTTCCTGTTTATACTGCCTATTTAGGACGGAATGCCAACTGGAATGAGGTGTGAGTAACAAACTAGAGATCAAATTTGGATGAATTGAGAAATCACAACCATTTATTTAACCAAATAAAGCACAGCTGAACTCTCAGAAATATATTGATGTCTGTAAAGCCATGTTGCGAACTGCTGCCATTAGCTGGATGCAGAGTTGATAGACGCTGCGAATACAGTTACACATACAGCTCCCTGTCACAGGCAGTTCCTGCAACCAACCCCAGTCCCACCTCCCCATAACTGCCTGGCCTGGCCCATCTGCTCAAGAGTGTGAATAGATGGGAGTGGATTATTTGTTTCCGAATATCAGCAGGAGGGGAACATTGGGATTCTGGGATAGGGCAGAGATTCAGAAACTGTGAATCATTGAGAGGGGAATATTGGGATTCTGGGATAGGACAAGATTCAGAAACTGTGAATCATTGAGAGGGGAATATTGGGATTCTGGGATAGGACAAGATTCAGAAACTGTGAATCATTGAGAGGGGAATATTGGGATTCTGGGATAGGACAAGATTCAGAAACTGTGAATCATTGAGAGGGGAATATTGGGATTCTGGGATAGGACAAGATTCAGAAACTGTGAATCATTGAGAGGGGAATATTGGGATTCTGGGATAGGACAAGATTCAGAAACTGTGAATCATTGAGAGGGGAATATTGGGATTCTGGGATAGGACAAGATTCAGAAACTGTGAATCATTGAGAGGGGAATATTGGGATTCTGGGATAGGACAGAGATTCAGAAACTGTGAATCATTGAGAGGGGAATATTGGGATTCTGGGATAGGACAGAGATTCAGAAACTGGGTGTCAATAGGAATAGAATATTAAGATTCTGGAAAAGGGCAGAAATTTAGAAACAGACGATCTTTGGCAGCGGAACATTGGAATTCTGAGACAGCACTGGATTAGGAAACTGGGAAACATTGGGAGTGGAATATTGGGAATGGAGGGTTGTGCTGAGATTTGGAACTGGGAGTGAAATATTGAAATTCTGGAGTGAATTGAGATGAGTAATAGGGATCAATGGGGTTGGAGGAGCACAGGTTCGGATTGGAAAACAGGAATAAGTCAAAGAGTAATGAGGAACTTCATGAAAGCAAAAGGGCACTGAGGTTGGATTTTGAAGTTCTATATTCCAGAGAGATGCAAAGGTGTCAGTCGTCCAGCTGGCACAGGAGCGCCAGCCCTCTGGTAACCCAGTGACTGGCAGGAAGAAGGGAGGGCAGATTGACAGGAATCACAAAGTTGGTAGAGTGACCAGTCGATGAGAGCATTCCAGCTCGGCGGGACATTTGATACAGGGGACACTCATAAAACCATTTCCCAGAGAGTCCCGTTGTCTTCCTGTCAATCTGAAATCAGATAAAGTGCTTTCAGCCGATATCAGGAAACATTTTCCATCAGCATTAACACACTTTCACAACCCACCCCCTCCCGGACCCTCCGAGGGGCTCCCCCTCCCGGTCCCTCCGAGGGGCTCCCCCTCCCGGACCCTCCGAGGGGCTCCCCCTCCCTGTCCCTCTGAGGGGCTCCCCCTCCCGGACCCTCCGAGGGGCTCCCTCTCCCGGTCCCTCCGAGGGGCTCCCCCTCCCGGACCCTCCGAGGGGCTCCCCATCCCAGTCCCTCCGAGGGGCTCCACCTCCCGGACCCTCCGAGGGGCTCCCCCTCCCGGACCCTCCGAGGGGCTCCACCTCCCGGACCCTCCGAGGGGCTCCCCCTCCCGGACCCTCCGAGGGGCTCCCCCTCCCGGACCCTCCGAGGGGCTCCCCCTCCCGGACCCTCGGAGGGGCTCCTTGTTGAGCCTGCTCTAAGGAATCTATTCCTGGGATGTGCTGAGAAGGGACCTGGCAGAAAGTGAGGATTGAGCCAAATGGAAAATAACAGTTGAAGTGAAGCATCTCTCTCACCTGGACAGGGAGGAAGAGAATCTCTGGCATTTCATAATATCTTTCACCCACACGAGAATCGTGCAGCACCTGGTTAATGTCGTCCCAGCAGGCACCGTCCAAATAGAGGCCAAACAGGAGGGCCCCATCCGTGGGTGGATCAGGGTACTGCCATAAAACCACACCAAAGGATATGAGACAGCATTGGGTCAGCTTCACCTCATACACCCCCGACCCTTCCAAAACCCCATTATTCTGCCCAGTAAACCCTGATCTCTCTCCTGGGGAACGGTACCCCATCAGCTCTCTGTATACTCCCCGGGTCTGTCTTCTGGATAACTATACCCCATCAGTTCTCTGTATACTCCCCGGGTCTCTCTCCTGGGGAACTGTACCCCATCAGCTCTCTGTATACTCCCCGGGTCTGTCTTCTGGATAACTATACCCCATCAGCTCTCTGTATAATCCCCGGGTCTCTCTCCTGGATAAGTGTACCCCATCAGCTCTCTGTATACTCCCCCGGTCTCTCTCCTGGGTAACTGTCCCCCATCAGGGTACAGTTACAGTGTACAGTTGTATGCTCTCTGGGTCTCCCACCTGGGTAGACAGTCCCCACCAGGACGCTGCTTACTTCCTGCGTCTGTCCTGTGGGTAACTGTCCCCACTACGGCCCTGTGAATTACACTTTCTGATCCTCACCCTTCTTTGTCCCTCATTGCTCGGCTTTCCCCTGAATATATTTTTGGGAGGGTGCACACAGACCTTGAAGGCGTGCAGCCAGATATCAGATTTGTCTTTCCGGATGTTGGAGAAATCCTTAGTTGGCTTTGTGGAAGACTGGACGTGGAATTCGAAGGTGACAAAGTCGACAGATAGCCCGTGTTTTCGAGCGTGGTTTTGTAACAGGGCTGTCAGGAATCCTGCAGTGGAACAGGGTACTCTGTTACAAACCAGCTTCTGTTTAGCAACAAGATCAACTTCATCTTACACAGCACATTCCCACCAGGTGTGCTGAAATCCCAAATTCCTGGTGGTAATGTCATCAGGATAGTTAATCGATGATGATCTGTATGAGTTACAGACCCTTACAGATTTACTGAATGTGTAGATTTGAAACTCAAAGTCTCATTTTCCACAGCTGAGAATTTTGAGAATTTTTTAAACTTTCTAAAATAGTTCTTGACTCACTATTCAATCACCATCTTAATCATCTACAATAAAACCACAGCAACAACTGCAGGAAGTGCTACACCTGTCCCCACACCTCCCCCCACCCCCATCCCAGGCCACAAGATGACTTTCCACATTAAGCAGAGGTTCACCTGCGCATCTGCCAATGTGGTATACTGTATCCACTGTACACTGTGTGGCTTCCTCTACATTGGGGAAACCAAGCGGAGGCTTGGGGGCTGCTTTGCAGAACACCTCTGCTCGGTTCGCAATAAACAACTGCACCTCCCAGTCGCGAACCATTTTAACTCCCCCTCCCATTCCTCAAACGACATGTCCATCATGGGCCTCCTGCAGTGCCACAATGATGCCACCCGAAGGTTGCAGGAACAGCAACTCATATTCCGCTTGGGAACCCTGCAGCCCAATGGTATCAATGTGGATTTCACCAGCTTCAAAATCTCCCCTCCCCCCACTGCATCCCAAAACCAGCCCAGCTCGTCCCCGCCTGCCTCACCTGTTCTTCCTCTCACCCATCCCTTCCTCCCACCTCAAGCCACACCTCAATTTCCTACCTACCACCTCATCCCGCCCCCTTGACCTATCCGTCCTCGCTGGACTGACTATCCCCTCTCCACCTACACTCACCTTTACTGGCCTTTACTTTGACCGGTCTGTCTCCTCTCCACCTATCTCCTCCTCTATCCACCTTCTTTCTGCCACCCCCTCTCCCCCTCCCCCATTTCTGATGAAGGGTCTAGGCCCGAAACGTCAGCTTTTGTGCTCCTGAGATGCTGCTTGGCCTGCTGTGTCCATCCAGCTCCACACTGTGTTATGTTTTGCACCAACAGCCAGTTTAAAAGGTTTGAAATAATTTGGGACTATTTAAACTCGAATGGGGTATGAAGTGAACTCTGACTCTCCAGGGTCCATTCAATGTTCTTGCCTTCCTTTTGCAAACTTGTCAAAGGAACCACAACAGAGTTGAAATTGAAATAAACTCCTGCCTTTCCACCACAAAATCTCTTGTTTCATCTCTGACACTGGAGAATCTTCCGCAGCCCTTATTTTTGTATGTCGTGCCATTCACTCTTTTTCCCCACAGTGTGGCCCAATTAAGTTGCTTTTGCTTTGGCAAATTCACTTTCGACCAACTTTACAACCAAACAGGTGCTTTACGGCTGAGGAAGCAATTTGGTCCTAATTCCTTATCCCAGGTTTGGCTGATCACACCCAGATCATCAATATTTAAAGCACAGGTGCAGAACCTTTGATGGTTAATCTCTAAGAGCTAGCTAGCACATTTTTCATTTGAATGATATTCCTGTACATTGAAGTAATCCATCTGGTGTTACAAAAGCTGATGTTTCTTTGGGCAATATCACTATCCACCAACCCTTAATGAATCAATCTTTGCAACAAGCCTCGCTTCTGCAAGCCATCAGATACAGTCTCTTAATCATGGATCTGGACATGAATCAACATTAGTTGCCACATTTCTATCACAATAATCTATACATAATTGTTGTGACTATCTAGCTCTAGTCCCATTACAAGGGGGAAGCTCCAGCTACAATGACGAGGTTTAATAATGTCAATGTCCATTATTAACTTGAGCTAATCACAGGGGCTTCAGCCTGTGAGGATGGAAATGTGTGTGTGTGTGTGTGTGTGTAACACAGATCTGTCCCAGTATATTAACATCTATCAGCCTGTCATAGCTTTTGTAAATCAGACAACAGTTTCCTGGGAGAAACCATGTTTTCCCACTCAATGTTTTAAACCTCTGTTTTTACTCGTGGGTCAACGTTAGAAGTTTCCATTTCTGCTTCGTTCTCGACGAGCTCTAATAGATTGAATTCACTTCATTTCATCTCCCGCTGTAAACTCAGTTCTCTCCCGACAGGCGCTCCTGCTCCGAGTGAAGGGAACGGTCCCCACAATCAGTGGTGCTGCTGCCAAACAGTTCATCTAAAGGGTGGGGGGGGGAGTGCAAGGGGGTGGGGAGTGAAAGGGGGTCGGGAGTTAAAGGGGGTCGGGAAGTTAAAGGGGATGGGGGAATTAAAGGTGCATTCACCACTCTCTGACAAAAGGGCAGGTAAACTATGAGGCAGGTGTTGATGAGACTTTAAAACATCGGAGCCAGAGAAGGCCATTCAGCCCTTTCAGTTAAAGTACAGCAGTTCATTCACTGAGGGAGCCGGTCCGGGCGCCCGATCCATGCGGGGACCCGGTCCGGGTGCTCGGTTCGTGTGGGAACCCGTACGGACCCTACCTTGTGGGAAGAAGAATGCTGAGAGCCAGAAGGCATTTGGCTCTGGGCGGTCGATCTCCTGAATCTCGTTCGCCTTTTTTGGAGGTAATTTCTGCGCTGGACTGGAGGAGATCCTGTGGAGCATCAAAAGTGCGTGCAGTTAAATGTCAGAATGTGTGAGAATCCCTGTATCCCGAGGAGGCGGTGTGAGGATTTGACATTAGGCAGTGGTATCGGGAACAGATGGAATTTGAATTTGAGGCGAGGAAGTGCATATCCAGAGGAAGTGATTCTGATATGGGAGGGGAAGCTGTGAGGTCAAGGACAGGTCTTCTGACATAGGGGAAGAAACTGGGAGATCAGGGACACAGTGATCTGATATAGGGGAAGAAATTGGGGGATCAGGGACGCAGTGATCTGATGTAGGGGAAAAACTGGGAGATCAGAGATGCAGTGATCTGATATAGGGAAGAAATAGGGAGATCAGGGACATAGTGATCTGATATAGGGAAGAAATAGGGAGATCAGGGACATAGAGATCTGATATAGGGAAGAAATAGGGAGATCAGGGACACAGTGATCTGATATAGGGAAGAAATAGGGAGATCAGGGACATAGAGATCTGATATAGGGGAAAAACTGGGAGATCAGGGACGCAGTGATCTGATGTAGGGAAGAAACTGGGAGATCAGGGACACAATAATCTGATATAGGGGAAAAACTGGGAGATCAGAGACACAGTGATCGGATATAGGGGAAAAACTGGGAGATCAGGGACACAGTGATCTGATATAGGGAAAAAACTGGGAGATCAGGGATACAGTGATCTGATATAGGGAAGAAACTGGGAGATCAGGGACACAGTGATCTGATATAGGGGAAAACTGGGAGATCAGGGACACAGTGATCTGATATAGGGGAAAAACTGCGAGATCAGAGACACAGTGATCGGATATAGGGGAAAAACTGGGAGATCAGGGACACAGTGATCTGATATAGGGAAAAAACTGGGAGATCAGGGACACAGTGATCGGATATAGGGGAAAAACTGGGATATCAGGGACACAGTGATCTGATATAGGGAAAAAACTGGGAGATCAGGGATACAGTGATCTGATATAGGGAAGAAGCTGGGAGATCAGGGACACAGTGATCGGTTATAGGGAAAAAACTGGGAGATCAGGGACACAGTGATCTGATATAGGGGAAAAAACTGGGAGATCAGGGATACAGTGATCTGATATAGGGAAAAAACTGGGAGATCAGGGACACAGTGGTCGGATATAGGGGGAAAAACTGGGAGATCAGGGACACAGTTATCTGATATAGGGGAAAACTGGGAGATCAGGGACACAGTGATCGGATATAGGGAAGAAACTGGGAGATCAGGGACACAGTGATCTGATTTAGGGAAGAAACTGGGAGATCAGGGACGCAGTGATCTGATATGGGGGAAAACTGGGAGATCAGGGACACAGTGATCTGATATAGGGGAAAAACTGGGAGATCAGGGACACAGTGATCTGATATAGGGAAGAAGCTGGGAGATCAGGGACACAGTGATCGGATATAGGGAAGAAGCTGGGAGATCAGGGACACAGTGATCGGATATAGGGAAGAAACTGGGAGATCAGGCACACAGTGATCTGATATAGGGGGAAAAACTGGGAGATCAGGGATACAGTGATCTGATATAGGGAAAAAAACTGTGAGATCAGGGACACAGTGATCTGATATAGGGGAAAAACTGGGAGATCAGGGACACAGTGATCGGATATAGGGGAAAAACCAGGAGATCAGGGACACAGTGAACTGATATAGGGGGAAAAACTGGGAAATCAGGGACACAGTGATCTGATTTAGGGAAGAAACTGGGAGATCAGGCACACAGTGATCTGATATAGGGGAAAAACTGGGAGATCAGGGACACAGTGATCTGATTTAGGGAAGAAACTGGGAGATCAGGCACACAGTGATCTGATATAGGGGAAAAACTGGGAGATCAGGGACACAGTGATCTGATATAGGGGGAAAAACTGGGAGATCAGGGACACAGTTATCTGATTTAGGGAAGAAACTGGGAGATCAGGCACACAGTGATCTGATATAGGGGAAAAACTGGGAGATCAGGGACAGAGTGATCTGATTTAGGGAAGAAACTGGTAGATCAGGCACACAGTGATCTGATATAGGGGAAAAACTGGGAGATCAGGGACACAGTGGTCGGATATAGGGGGAAAACTGGGAGATCAGGGACACAGTTATCTGATATAGGGGAAAAACTGGGAGATCAGGGACACAGTGAACTGATATAGGGGAAAAACTGGGAGATCAGGGATACAGTGATCTGATATAGGGGAAAAACTGGGAGATCAGGCACACAGTGATCTGATACAGGGAAGAAAGTGGGAGATCAGGGACACAGTGATCTGATTTAGGGAAGAAACTGGGAGATCAGGGATACAGTGATCTGATATAGGGGAAAAACTGGGAGATCAGGGACACAGTGATCTGATAGAGGGGAAAAACTGGGATATCAGGGATACAGTGATCTGATATAGGGGAAAAACTGGGAGATCAGGCACACAGTGATCTGATATAGGGAAGAAACTGGGAGATCAGGGACACAGTGATCTGATTTAGGGAAGAAACTGGGAGATCAGGGATACAGTGATCTGATATAGGGAAGAAACTGGGAGATCAGGGACACAGTGATCTGATTTAGGGAAGAAACTGGGAGATCAGGGATACAGTGATCTGATATAGGGGAAAAACTGGGAGATCAGGGACACAGTGAACTGATATAGGGGGAAAAACTGGGAGATCAGGGACACAGTTATCTGATATAGGGGAAAAACTGGGAGATCAGGGACACAGTGATCGGATATAGGGGAAAAACCGGGAGATCAGGGACACAGTGAACTGATATAGGGGAAAAAGTGGGAGATCAGGCACACAGTGATCTCATATAGGGAAGAAACTGGGAGATCAGGGACACAGTGATCTGATATAGGGGAAAAACTGGGAGATCAGGGACACAGTGATCGGATATAGGGAAGAAACTGGAAGATCAGGGACACAGTGATCTGATTTAGGGAAGAAACTGGGAGATCAGGGACACAGAGATCTGATTTAGGGAAGAAACTGGGAGATCTGGGACACAGTGATGTGATATAGGGGAAAACTGGGAGATCAGGGATACAGTGATCTGATATAGGGAAAAACACTGGGAGATCAGGGACACAGTGATCTGATATAGGGGAAAAACTGGGAGATCAGGGACACAGTGATCTGATATAGGGGAAAAACTGGGAGATCAGAGATCTGACATAGGGGAAAAACTGGGAGATCATGGACACAGTGAACTGATATAGGGAAGAAACTGGGAGATCAGAGACACAGTGATCTGATATAGGGGAAAAACTGGGAGATCAGGGACACAGTGATCTGATATAGGGGAAAAACTGGGAGATCAGGGACACAGTGATCTGATATAGGGGAAAACTGGGAGATCAGGGACACAGTGATCTGATATAGGGGAAAAACCAGGAGATCAGGGACACAGTGATCTGATTTAGGGAAGAAACTGGGAGATCAGGCACACAGTGATCTGATATAGGGGAAAAACTGGATCAGGGACACAGTGGTCGGATATAGGGGGAAAAACTGGGAGATCAGGGACACAGTTATCTGATATAGGGGAAAAACTGGGAGATCAGGGACACAGTGAACTGATAGAGGGGAAAAACTGGGAGATCAGGGATACAGTGATCTGATATAGGGGAAAAACTGGGAGATCAGGCACACAGTGATCTGATACAGGGAAGAAACTGGGAGATCAGGGACACAGTGATCTGATTTAGGGAAGAAACTGGGAGATCAGGGATACATTGATCTGATATAGGGGAAAAACTGGGAGATCAGGGACACAGTGATCTGATAGAGGGGAAAAACTGGGATATCAGGGATACAGTTCTCTGATATGGGGGAAAACTGGGAGATCAGGGACACAGTAATCTGATTTAGGGAAGAAACTGGGAGATCAGGGACACAGTGATCTGATTTAGGGAAGAAACTGGGAGATCAGGGATACAGTGATCTGATATAGGGGAAAAACTGGGAGATCAGGGACGCAGTGATCTGATATAGGGGAAAAACTGGGAGATCAGGGACGCAGTGATCTGATATAGGGAAAAAACTGGGAGATCAGAGACACAGTGATCGGATATAGGGGAAAAACTGGGAGATCAGGGACACAGTGATCTGATATAGGGGAAAAACTGGGAGATCAGGGACACAGTGATCTGATATAGGGGAAAACTGGGAGATCAGGGACACAGTGATCTGATATAGGGGAAAAACCAGGAGATCAGGGACACAGTGATCTGATTTAGGGAAGAAACTGGGAGATCAGGCACACAGTGATCTGATATAGGGGAAAAACTGGGAGATCAGGGACACAGTGGTCGGATATAGGGGGAAAAACTGGGAGATCAGGGACACAGTTATCTGATAGAGGGGAAAAACTGGGAGAACAGGGATACAGTGATCTGATATAGGGGAAAAACTGGGAGATCAGGCACACAGTGATCTGATACAGGGAAGAAACTGGGAGATCAGGGACACAGTGATCTGATTTAGGGAAGAAACTGGGAGATCAGGGATACAGTGATCTGATATAGGGGAAAAACTGGGAGATCAGGGACACAGTGATCTGATAGAGGGGAAAAACTGGGATATCAGGGATACAGTTCTCTGATATGGGGGAAAACTGGGAGATCAGGGACACAGTAATCTGATTTAGGGAAGAAACTGGGAGATCAGGGACACAGTGATCTGATTTAGGGAAGAAACTGGGAGATCAGGGATACAGTGATCTGATATAGGGGAAAAACTGGGAGATCAGGGACACAGTGATCTGATAGAGGGGAAAAACTGGGATATCAGGGATACAGTGATCTGATATAGGGGAAAAACTGGGAGATCAGGCACACAGTGATCTGATATAGGGAAGAAACTGGGAGATCAGGGACACAGTGATCTGATTTAGGGAAGAAACTGGGAGATCAGGGATACAGTGATCTGATATAGGGAAGAAACTGGGAGATCAGGGACACAGTGATCTGATTTAGGGAAGAAACTGGGAGATCAGGGATACAGTGATCTGATATAGGGGAAAAACTGGGAGATCAGGGACACAGTGAACTGATATAGGGGGAAAAACTGGGAGATCAGGGACACAGTTATCTGATATAGGGGAAAAACTGGGAGATCAGGGACACAGTGATCTGATATAGGGAAAAACACTGGGAGATCAGGGACACAGTGATCTGATATAGGGGAAAAACTGGGAGATCAGGGACACAGTGATCTGATATAGGGGAAAAACTGGGAGATCAGGGATCTGACATAGGGGAAAAACTGGGAGATCATGGACACAGTGAACTGATATAGGGAAGAAACTGGGAGATCAGAGACACACTGATCTAATATAGGGGAAAAACTGGGAGATCAGGGACACAGTGATCTGATATAGGGGAAAAACTGGGAGATCAGGGACGCAGTGATCTGATATAGGGAAAAACCTGGGAGATCAGAGACACAGTGATCGGATATAGGGGAAAAACTGGGAGATCAGGGACACAGTGATCTGATATAGGGGAAAAACTGGGAGATCAGGGACACAGTGATCTGATATAGGGGAAAACTGGGAGATCAGGGACACAGTGATCTGATATAGGGGAAAAACCAGGAGATAAGGGACACAGTGATCTGATTTAGGGAAGAAACTGGGAGATCAGGCACACAGTGATCTGATATAGGGGAAAAACTGGGAGATCAGGGACACAGTGGTCGGATATAGGGGGAAAAACTGGGAGATCAGGGACACAGTTATCTGATATAGGGGAAAAACTGGGAGATCAGGGACACAGTGAACTGATATAGGGGAAAAACTGGGAGATCAGGGATACAGTGATCTGATATAGGGGAAAAACTGGGAGATCAGGCACACAGTGATCTGATACAGGGAAGAAACTGGGAGATCAGGGACACAGTGATCTGATTTAGGGAAGAAACTGGGAGATCAGGGATACAGTGATCTGATATAGGGGAAAAACTGGGAGATCAGGGACACAGTGATCTGATATAGTGGAAAAACTGGGAGATCAGGGACACAGTGATCTGATATAGGGGGAAAAACTGGCAGATCAGGGACACAGTTATCTGATTTAGTGAAGAAACTGGGAGATCAGGCACACAGTGATCTGATATAGGGGACAAACTGGGAGATCAGGGACACAGTGATCTGATTTAGGGAAGAAACTGGGAGATCAGGCACACAGTGATCTGATATAGGGGAAAAACTGGGAGATCAGGGACACAGTGGTCGGGTATAGGGGAAAAACGGGGAGATCAGGGACACAGTGAACTGATATAGGGGGAAAAACTGGGAGATCAGGGACACAGTTATCTGATATAGGGGAAAAACTGGGAGATCAGGGACACAGTTATCTGATTTAGTGAAGAAACTGGGAGATCAGGCACACAGTGATCTGATATAGGGGAAAAACTGGGAGATCAGGGACACAGTGGTCGGGTATAGGGGAAAAACGGGGAGATCAGGGACACTGTGAACTGATATAGGGGGAAAAACTGGGAGATCAGGGACACAGTTATCTGATATAGGGGAAAAACTGGGAGATCAGGGACACAGTGAACTGATATAGGGGAAAAACTGGGAGATCAGGGACACAGTGATCTGATATAGGGAAGAAACTGGGAGATCAGGGACACAGTGATCTGATATATGGAAGAAACTGGGAGATCAGGGACACAGTGATCTGATATAGGGGAAAAACTGGGAGATCAGGGATATATTGATCTGATATAGGGGAAAAACTGGGAGATCAGGGACACAGTGAACTGATATAGGGGAAAAACTGGGAGATCAGGGATACCGTGATCTGATATAGGGGGAAAACTGGGAGATCAGGGACACAGTGATCTGATATAGGGGGAAAACTGGGAGATCAGGGACACAGTGATCTGATAGACGGAAAAACTGGGAGATCAGGGACACAGTGATCTGATATAGGGGGAAAAACCGGGAGATCAGGGACACAGTGAACTGATATAGGGAAGAAACTGGGAGATCAGGGACACAGTGATCTGATATAAGGGAAAAACTGGGAGATCAGGGACACAGTGATCTGATATAGGGAAAAACTGGGAGATCAGGGACACAGTGATCTGATATAGGGGAAAAACTGGGAGATCTGGGATCTGACATAGGGGAAAAACTGGGAGATCAGGGACACAGTGAACTGATATAGGGGAAAATCTGGGAGATCAGGGATACAGTGATCTGATATAGGGGAAAAACTGGTAGATCAGGGACACAGTGACCTGATATAGGGGGAAAACAGGGAGATCAGGGACACAGTGATCTGGTTTGGGAAGAAACTGGGAGATCAGGGACACAGTGATCTGATATAGGGGGACAAACTGGGAGATCAGGGACACAGTGAACTGATATCGGGGGAAAACTGGGAGATCAGGGATACAGTGATCTGATATAGGGGAAAAACTGGGAGATCAGGGACACAGTGATTGGATATTGGGGAAAAACTGGGAGATCAGGGACACAGTGATCTGATATAGGGGAAAAACTGGGAGATCAGGGATACAGTGATCTGATATAGGGGGAAAACAGGGAGATCAGGGACACAGTGATCTGGTTTGGGAAGAAACTGGGAGATCAGGGACACAGTGATCTGATATAGGGGGACAAACTGGGAGATCAGGGACACAGTGAACTGATATCGGGGGAAAACTGGGAGATCAGGGATACAGTGATCTGATATAGGGGAAAAACTGGGAGATCAGGGACACAGTGATTTTATATATTGGGAAAAACTGGGAGATCAGGGACACAGTGAACTGATATAGGGTTAAAACTGGGAGATCAGGGACACAGTGAACTGATATATGGAAGAAATTGGGAGATCAGGGACACAGTGATCTGATATAGGGGAACAACTGGGAGATCAGGGACACAGTGATCGGATATAGGGGAAAAACTGGGAGATCAGGGACACAGTGATCGGATATAGGCGAAAAACCGAGAGATCAGGGACACAGTGAACTGATATAGGGGAAAAACTGGGAGATCAGGGACACAGGGATCTGATATAGGGAAGAAACTGGGAGATCAGGGACACAGTGATCTGATATAGGGGAAAAACTGGGAGATCAGGGATCTGACATAGGGGAAAAACTGGGAGATAAGGGACACAGTGATCGGATATAGGGAAGAAACTGGGAGATCAGGGACACAGCGATTTGATATAGGGGAAAAACTGGGAGATCAGTGACACAGTGATCTGATATAGGGGAAAAACTGTGAGATCAGGGACGCAGTGATCTGATATAAGGAAAAAAACTGGGAGATCATAGACACAGTGATCGGATATAGGGGAAAAACTGGGAGATCAGGGACAAAGTGATCTGATATAGGGGAAAAACTGGGAGATCAGGGACACAGTGAACTGATATAGGGGAAAAACGGGGAGATCAGGGACACAGTGATCTGATATTGGGGGAAAAACCGGGAGATCAGGGACACAGTGAACTGATATAGGGGAAAAACTGGGAGATCAGAGACACAGTGATCTGATGTAGGGGAAGAATTTGGGAGATCAGGGATTCATTGTTCGGATATAGGGGAAAAAACTGGGAGATCAGGGACACAGTGAACTGATATTGGGAAGAAACTGGGATAATCAGAGACACAGTGATCTGATATAGGGAAGAAACTGGGAGATCAGGGACACAGTGATCTGATATAGGGGAAAACTGGGAGATCAGGGACACAGTGATCTGATATAGGGGAAAAACTGGGAGATCAGGGACACAGTGATCTGATATAGGGAAGAAGCTGGGAGATCAGGGACACAGTGATCGGATATAGGGAAGAAGCTGGGAGATCAGGGACACAGTGATCGGATATAGGGAAAAACTGGGAGATCAGGGACACAGTGAGCTGATATAGGGAAAAACTGGGAGATCAGGGACACAGTGAGCTGATATAGGGGAAAAACTGGGAGATCAGGGACACCGTGATCGGATATAGGGGAAAAACGGGGAGATCAGGGACACAGTGATCGGATATAGGGGAAAAACCGGGAGATCAGGGACACAGTGAACTGATAGAGGGGAAAAACTGGGAGATCAGTGACACAGTGATCTGATATAGGGGAAAAACTGGGAGATCAGGGACACAGGGATCTGATATAGGAGAAAAACTGGGAGATCAGGGACACAGGGATCTGATATAAGGGAAAAACTGGGAGATCAGGGATCTGACATAGGGGAAAAACTGGGAGATCAGGGACACAGTGATCGGATATAGGGAAGAAACTGGGAGATCAGGGACACAGAGATCTGATATAGGGGAAAAACTGGGAGATCAGGGACACAGTGATCTGATATTGGGGAAAAACTGGGAGATCAGGGATGCAGTGATCTGATATTGGGAAAAAACTGGGAGATCAGAGACAAAGTGATCGGATATAGGGGAAAAACTGGGAGATCAGGGACACAGTGATCTGATATAGGGAAAAAAACTGGGAGATCAGGGACACAGTGATCGGATATAGGGGAAAAACTGGGAGATCAGGGACACAGTGATCTGATATAGGGGGAAAAACTGGGAGATCAGGGACACAGTGAACTGATATAGGGTAAAAACTGGGAGATCAGAGACACAGTGATCTGATATAGGGGAAGAAACTGGGAGATCAAGGATTCATTGATCGGGTATCGGGGAAAAAACTGGGAGATCAGGGACACAGTGATCTGATATAGGGAAGAAACCGGGAGATCAGGGACACAGTGATCTGATATAGGGGAAAACTGGGAGATCAGGGACACAGTGATCTGATATAGGGGTAAAACTGGGAGATCAGGGACACCGTGATCGGATTTAGGGAAGAAGCTGGGAGATCAGGGACACAGTGATCGGATATAGGTGAAAAACTGGGAGATCAGGGACACAGTGATCTGATATAGGGGAAAAACCGAGAGATCAGGGACACAGTGAACTGATATAGGGGAAAAACTGGGAGATCAGGGACACAGGGATCTGATATAGGGACAAAACTGGGAGATCAGGGACACAGGGATCTGATATAGGGGAAAAATTGGGAGATCAGGGATCTGACATAGGGGAAAAACTGGGAGATCAGGGACACAGTGATCGGATATAGGGAAGAAACTGGGAGATCAGGGACACAGTGATCTGATATAGGGGAAAAACTGGGAGATCAGGGACACAGTGATCTGATATAGGGGAAAAACTGGGAGATCAGGGATGCAGTGATCTGATATAGGGAAAAAACTGGGAGATCAGAGACACTGTGATCGGATATAGGGGAAAAACTGGGAGATCAGGGACACAGTGATCTGATATAGGGGAAAAACTGGGAGATCAGGGACACAGTGAACTGATATAGGGGAAAAACTGGGAGATCAGGGACACAGTGATCTGATATAGGGGGAAAAACTGGGAGATCAGGGACACAGTGAACTGATATAGGGGAAAAACTGGGAGATCAGAGACACAGTGATCTGATGTAGGGGAAAAACTGGGAGATCAGCGACACAGTGATCTGATATAGGGGAAAAAACTGGGAGATCAGGGACACAGTGAACTTATATTGGGAAGAAACTGGGTTAATCAGAGACACAGTGATCTGATATAGGGAAGAAACTGGGAGATCAGGGACACAGTGATCTGATATAGGGGAAAACTGGGCGACCAGGGACACAGTGATCTGATATAGGGAAGAAGCTGGGAGATCAGGGACACAGTGATTGGATATAGGGAAGAAGCTGGGAGATCAGGGACACAGTGATCGGATATAGGGAAGAAACTGGGAGATCAGGGACACAGTGATCTGATATAGGAGAAAACTGGGATATCAGGGACACAGTGATCTGATATAGGGGGAAAACTGGGAGATCAGGGATACAGTGATCTGACATAGGGGAAAAACTGGGAGATCAGGGACACAGTTCTCTGATATGGGGGAAAACTGGGAGATCAGGGACACAGTAATCTGATTTAGGGAAGAAACTGGGAGATCAGGGACACAGTGATCTGATATAGGGGAAAACTGGGAGATCAGGGACACAGTGATCTGATATAGGGAAGAAACTGGGAGATCAGGGACACAGTGATCTGATATATGGAAGAAACTGGGAGATCAGGGACACAGTGATCTGATATAGGGGAAAAACTGGGAGATCAGGGACACATTGATCTGATATAGGGGAAAAACTGCGAGATCAGGGACACAGTGATCGGATATAGGCGAAAAACCGAGAGATCAGGGACACAGTGAACTGATATAGGGGAAAAACTGGGAGATCAGGGACACAGTGATCTGATAGAGGGGGAAAAACTGGGAGATCAGGGACACAGTGATCTGATATAGGGGAAAACTGGGAGATCAGGGAGAGAGTGATCTGATATAGGGGAAAAACCAGGAGATCAGGGACACAGTGAAATGATATAGGGGAAAAACTGGGAGATCAGGGACACAGTGATCTGATATAGGGGAAAAACTGGGAGATCAGGGATCTGACATAGGGGAAAAACTGGGAGATCAGGGACATAGTGAACTGATATAGGGGAAAAACTGGGAGATCAGGGACATAGCGATGTGATATAGGTGAAAAACTGGGAGATCAGGGACACAGTGATCTGATATAGGGAAAAACTGGGAGATCAGGGACACAGTGATCTGATATAGGGGAAAAACTGGGAGATCTGGGATCTGACATAGGGGAAAAACTGGGAGATCAGGGACACAGTGAACTGATATAGGGGAAAATCTGGGAGATCAGGGATACAGTGATCTGATATAGGGGAAAAACTGGTAGATCAGGGACACAGTGACCTGATATAGGGGGAAAACAGGGAGATCAGGGACACAGTGATCTGGTTTGGGAAGAAACTGGGAGATCAGGGATACAGTGATCTGATATAGGGGGACAAACTGGGAGATCAGGGACACAGTGAACTGATATCGGGGGAAAACTGGGAGATCAGGGATACAGTGATCTGATATAGGGGAAAAACTGGGAGATCAGGGACACAGTGATTGGATATAGGGGAAAAACTGGGAGATCAGGGACACAGTGATCTGATATAGGGGAAAAACTGGGAGATCAGGGATACAGTGATCTGATATAGGGGGAAAACAGGGAGATCAGGGACACAGTGATCTGGTTTGGGAAGAAACTGGGAGATCAGGGACACAGTGATCTGATAGAGGGAAAAACTGGGAGATCAGGGACACAGTGATTTAATATATTGGGAAAAACTGGGAGATCAGGGACACAGTGAACTGATATAGGGTTAAAACTGGGAGATCAGGGACACAGTGAACTGATATATGGAAGAAACTGGGAGATCAGGGACACAGTGATCTGATATAGGGGAACAACTGGGAGATCAGGGACACAGTGATCGGATATAGGGGAAAAACTGGGAGATCAGGGACACAGTGATCGGATATAGGCGAAAAACCGAGAGATCAGGGACACAGTGAACTGATATAGGGGAAAAACTGGGAGATCAGGGACACAGGGATCTGATATAGGGAAGAAACTGGGAGATCAGGGACACAGTGATCTGATATAGGGGAAAAACTGGGAGATCAGGGATCTGACATAGGGGAAAAACTGGGAGATAAGGGACACAGTGATCGGATATAGGGAAGAAACTGGGAGATCAGGGACACAGTGATTTGATATAGGGGAAAAACTGGGAGATCAGTGACACAGTGATCTGATATAGGGGAAAAACTGGGAGATCAGGGACGCAGTGATCTGATATAAGGAAAAAACTGGGAGATCATAGACACAGTGATCGGATATAGGGGAAAAACTGGGAGATCAGGGACAAAGTGATCTGATATAGGGGAAAAACTGGGAGATCAGGGACACAGTGAACTGATATAGGGGAAAAACGGGGAGATCAGGGACACAGTGATCTGATATAGGGGGAAAAACCGGGAGATCAGGGACACAGTGAACTGATATAGGGGAAAAACTGGGAGATCAGAGACACAGTGATCTGATGTAGGGGAAGAATTTGGGAGATCAGGGATTCATTGTTCGGATATAGGGGAAAAAACTGGGAGATCAGGGACACAGTGAACTGATATTGGGAAGAAACTGGGATAATCAGAGACACAGTGATCTGATATAGGGAAGAAACTGGGAGATCAGGGACACAGTGATCTGATATAGGGGAAAACTGGGAGATCAGGGACACAGTGATCTGATATAGGGGAAAAACTGGGAGATCAGGGACACAGTGATCTGATATAGGGAAGAAGCTGGGAGATCAGGGACACAGTGATCGGATATAGGGAAGAAGCTGGGAGATCAGGGACACAGTGATCGGATATAGGGAAAAACTGGGAGATCAGGGACACAGTGAGCTGATATAGGGAAAAACTGGGAGATCAGGGACACAGTGAGCTGACATAGGGGAAAAACTGGGAGATCAGGGACACAGTGATCGGATATAGGGGAAAAACGGGGAGATCAGGGACACAGTGATCGGATATAGGGGAAAAACCGGGAGATCAGGGACACAGTGAACTGATAGAGGGGAAAAACTGGGAGATCAGTGACACAGTGATCTGATATAGGGGAAAAACTGGGAGATCAGGGACACAGGGATCTGATATAGGAGAAAAACTGGGAGATCAGGGACACAGGGATCTGATATAAGGGAAAAACTGGGAGATCAGGGATCTGACATAGGGGAAAAACTGGGAGATCAGGGACACAGTGATGGGATATAGGGAAGAAACTGGGTGATCAGGGACACAGAGATCTGATATAGGGGAAAAACTGGGAGATCAGGGACACAGTGATCTGATATTGGGGAAAAACTGGGAGATCAGGGATGCAGTGATCTGATATTGGGAAAAAACTGGGAGATCAGAGACAAAGTGATCGGATATAGGGGAAAAACTGAGGGATCAGGGACACAGTGATCTGATATAGGGAAAAAAACTGGGAGATCAGGGACACAGTGATCGGATATAGGGGAAAAACTGGGAGATCAGGGACACAGTGATCTGATATAGGGGGAAAAACTGGGAGATCAGGGACACAGTGAACTGATATAGGGTAAAAACTGGGAGATCAGAGACACAGTGATCTGATATAGGGGAAGAAACTGGGAGATCAAGGATTCATTGATCGGGTATCGGGGAAAAAACTGGGAGATCAGGGACACAGTGAACTGATATAGGGAAGAAACTGGGAGATCAGGGACACAGTGATCTGATATAGGGGAAAACTGGGAGATCAGGGACACAGTGATCTGATATAGGGGTAAAACTGGGAGATCAGGGACACAGTGATCGGATTTAGGGAAGAAGCTGGGAGATCAGGGACACAGTGATCGGATATACGTGAAAAACTGGGAGATCAGGGACACAGTGATCTGATATAGGGGAAAAACCGAGAGATCAGGGACACAGTGAACTGATATAGGGGAAAAACTGGGAGATCAGGGACACAGGGATCTGATATAGGGACAAAACTGGGAGATCAGGGACACAGGGATCTGATATAGGGGAAAAATTGGGAGATCAGGGATCTGACATAGGGGAAAAACTGGGAGATCAGGGACACAGTGATCGGATATAGGGAAGAAACTGGGAGATCAGGGACATAGCGATGTGATATAGGGGAAAAACTGGGAGATCAGGGACACAGTGATCTGATATAGGGGAAAAACTGGGAGATCAGGGATGCAGTGATCTGATATAGGGAAAAAACTGGGAGATCAGAGACACTGTGATCGGATATAGGGGTAAAACTGGGAGATCAGGGACACAGTGATCTGATATAGGGGAAAAACTGGGAGATCAGGGACACAGTGAACTGGTATAGGGGAAAAACTGGGAGATCAGGGAGACAGTGATCTGATATAGGGGGAAAAACTGGGAGATCAGGGACACAGTGAACTGATATAGGGGAAAAACTGGGAGATCAGAGACACAGTGATCTGATGTAGGGGAAAAACTGGGAGATCAGCGACACAGTGATCTGATATAGGGGAAAAAACTGGGAGATCAGGGACACAGTGAACTTATATTGGGAAGAAACTGGGTTAATCAGAGACACAGTGATCTGATATAGGGAAGAAACTGGGAGATCAGGGACACAGTGATCTGATATAGGGGAAAACTGGGCGATCAGGGACACAGTGATCTGATATAGGGAAGAAGCTGGGAGATCAGGGACACAGTGATTGGATATAGGGAAGAAGCTGGGAGATCAGGGACACAGTGATCGGATATAGGGAAGAAACTGGGAGATCAGGGACACAGTGATCTGATATAGGAGAAAACTGGGATATCAGGGACACAGTGATCTGATATAGGGGGAAAACTGGGAGATCAGGGATACAGTGATCTGACATAGGGGAAAAACTGGGAGATCAGGGACACAGTTCTCTGATATGGGGGAAAACTGGGAGATCAGGGACACAGTAATCTGATTTAGGGAAGAAACTGGGAGATCAGGGACACAGTGATCTGATATAGGGGAAAACTGGGAGATCAGGGACACAGTGATCTGATATAGGGATGAAACTGGGAGATCAGGGACACAGTGATCTGACATAGGGAAGAAACTGGGAGATCAGGGACACAGTGATCTGATATAGGGGAAAAACTGGGAGATCAGGGACACATTGATCTGATATAGGGGAAAAACTGGGAGATCAGGGACACAGTGATCGGATATAGGCGAAAAACCGAGAGATCAGGGACACAGTGAACTGATATAGGGGAAAAACTGGGAGATCAGGGACACAGGGATCTGATATAGGGACAAAACTGGGAGATCAGGGACACAGGGATCTGATATAGGGGAAAAATTGGGAGATCAGGGATCTGACATAGGGGAAAAACTGGGAGATCAGGGACACAGTGATCGGATATAGGGAAGAAACTGGGAGATCAGGGACACAGTGATCTGATATAGGGGAAAAACTGGGAGATCAGGGACACAGTGATCTGATATAGGGGAAAAACTGGGAGATCAGGGACGCAGTGATCTGATATAGGGAAAAAACTGGGAGATCAGAGACACTGTGTTCGGATATAGGGGAAAAACTGGGAGATCAGGGACACAGTGATCTGATATAGGGGAAAAACTGGGAGATCAGCGACACAGTGAACTGATATAGGGGAAAAACTGGGAGATCAGGGACACAGTGATCTGATATAGGGGGAAAAACTGGGAGATCAGGGACACAGTGAACTGATATAGGGGAAAAACTGGGAGATCAGAGACACAGTGATCTGATGTAGGGGAAAAACTGGGAGATCAGCGACACAGTGATCTGATATAGGGGAAAAAACTGGGAGATCAGGGACACAGTGAACTTATATTGGGAAGAAACTGGGTTAATCAGAGACACAGTGATCTGATATAGGGAAGAAACTGGGAGATCAGGGACACAGTGATCTGATATCGGGGAAAACTGGGAGATCAGGGACACAGTGATCTGATATAGGGAAGAAGCTGGGAGATCAGGGACACAGTGATTGGATATAGGGAAGAAGGTGGGAGATCAGGGACACAGTGATCGGATATAGGGAAGAAACTGGGAGATCAGGGACACAGTGATCTGATATAGGAGAAAACTGGGATATCAGGGACACAGTGATCTGATATAGGGGGACAACTGGGAGATCAGGGATACAGTGATCTGATATAGGGGAAAAACTGGGAGATCAGGGACACAGTTCTCTGATATGGGGGAAAACCGGGAGATCAGGGACACAGTAATCTGATTTAGGGAAGAAACTGGGAGATCAGGGACACAGTGATCTGATATAGGGGAAATCTGGGAGATCAGGGACACAGTGATCTGATATAGGGAAGAAACCGGGAGATCAGGGACACAGTGATCTGATATATGGAAGAAACTGGGAGATCAGGGACACAGTGATCTGATATAGGGGAAAAACTGGGAGATCAGGGACACATTGATCTGATATAGGGGAAAAACTGGGAGATCAGGGACACAGTGATCGGATATAGGCGAAAAACCGAGAGATCAGGGACACAGTGAACTGATATAGGGGAAAAACTGGGAGATCAGGGACACAGGGATCTGATATAGGGAAGAAACAGGGAGATCAGGGACACAGGGATCTGATATAGGGGAAAAACTGGGAGATCAGGGATCTGACATAGGTGAAAAACTGGGAGATCAGGGACACAGTGATCGGATATAGGGAAGAAACTGGGAGATCAGGGACACAGTGATCTGATATATGGGAAAAACTGGGAGATCAGTGACACATTGATCTGATATAGGGGGAAAACTGGGAGATCAGGGATACAGTGATCTGATATAGGGAAAAAACTGGGAGATCAGAGACACAGTGATCGGATATAGGGGAAAAACTGGGAGATCAGGCACAAAGTGATCTGATATAGGGGAAAAACTGGGAGATCAGGGACACAGTGAACTGATATAGGGGAAAAACGGGGAGATCAGGGACACAGTGATGTGATATAGGGGGAAAAACTGGGAGATCAGGGACACAGTGAACTGATATAGGGGAAAAACTGGGAGATCAGAAACACAGTGATCTGATGTAGGGGAAGAAACTGGGAGATCAGGGATTCATTGTTCGGATATAGGGGAAAAAACTTGGAGATCAGGGACACAGTGAACTGATATTGGGAAGAAACTGGGATAATCAGAGACACAGTGATCTGATATAGGGAAGAAACTGGGAGATCAGGGACACAGTGATCTGATATAGGGGAAAACTGGGAGATCAGGGAAACAGTGATCTGATATAGGGGAAAAACTGGGAGATCAGGGACACAGTGATCTGATATAGGGAAGAAGCTGGGAGATCAGGGACACAGTGATCGGATATAGGGAAGAAGCTGGGAGATCAGGGACACAGTGATCGGATATAGGGAAAAACTGGGAGATCAGGGACACAGTGAGCTGATATAGGGAAAAACTGGGAGATCAGGGATACAGTGATCTGATATAGGGAAAAAAACTGGGAGATCAGGGACACAGTGATCTGATATAGGGGTAAAACTGGGAGATCAGGGACACAGTGATCTGATATAGGGGAAAAACTGGGAGATCAGGGATCTGACATAGGGGAAAAACTGGGAGATCATGTACACAGTGAACTGATATAGGGAAGAAACTGGGAGATCAGAGACACAGTGATCTGATATAGGGGAAAAACTGGGAGATCAGGGACACAGTGATCTGATATAGGGGAAAAACTGGGAGATCAGGGACGCAGTGATCTGATATAGGGAAAAAACTGGGAGATCAGAGACACAGTGATCGGATATATGGGAAAAACTGGGAGATCAGGGACACAGTGATCTGATATAGGGGAAAAACTGGGAGATCAGGGACACAGTGATCTGATATAGGGGAAAAACTGGGAGATCAGGGACACAGTGATCTGATATTGGGGGAAAAACTGGGAATTCAGGGACACAGTGAACTGATATAGGGGAAAAACTGGGAGATCAGAGACACAGTGATCTGATAGAGGGGAAGAAAGTGGGAGATCAGGGATACAGTGATCGGTTTTAAGTGAAAAAACTGGGAGATCAGGGACACAGTGAGCTGATATAGGGAAGAAACTGGGAGATCAGAGACACAGTGATCTGATATAGGGGAAAAACTGGGAGATCAGGGACACAGTGATCTGATATAGGGAAAAACTGGGAGATCAGGCACACAGTGATCTGATATAGTGAAGAAACTGGGAGATCAGGGGCACAGTGATCTGATTTAGGGAAGAAACTGGGAAATCAGGGATACAGTGATCTGATATAGGGGAAAAACTGGGAGATCAGGGACACAGTGATCTAATTAAGGGAAGAAACTGGGAGATCAGGCACACAGTGATCTGATATAGGGGAAAAACTGGGAGATCAGGGACACAGTGATCTGATATAGGGGATTAAACTGGCAGATCAGGGACACAGTTATCTGATTTAGTGAAGAAACTGGGAGATCAGGCACACAGTGATCTGATATAGGGGAAAAACTGGGAGATCAGGGACACAGTGATCTGATTTAGGGAAGAAACTGGGAGATCAGGCAAACAGTGATCTGATATAGGGGAAAAACTGGGAGATCAGGGACACAGTGGTCGGGTATAGGGCAAAAACGGGGAGATCAGGGACACAGTGAACTGATATAGGGGGAAAAACTGGGAGATCAGGGACACAGTTATCTGATATAGGGGAAAAACTGGGAGATCAGGGACACAGTGAACTGATATAGGGGAAAAACTGGGAGATCAGGGATACAGTGATCTGATATAGGGGAAAAACTGGGAGATATGGGAAACAGTGATCTGATATAGGGGAAAAACTGGGAGATCAGGGACACAGTGATCTGATATAGGGAAGAAGCTGGGAGATCAGGGACACAGTGATCGGATATAGGGAAGAAGCTGGGAGATCAGGGACACAGTGATTGGATATAGGGAAAAACTGGGAGATCAGGGACACAGTGAGCTGATATAGGGAAAAACTGGGAGATCAGGGACACAGTGGTCGGGTATAGGGGAAAAACGGGGAGATCAGGGACACAGTGAACTGATATAGGGGGAAAAACTGGGAGATCAGGGACACAGTTATCTGATATAGGGGAAAAACTGGGAGATCAGGGAAACAGTGATCTGATATAGGGGAAAAACTGGGAGATCAGGGACACAGTGATCTGATATAGGGAAGAAGCTGGGAGATCAGGGACACAGTGATCGGATATAGGGAAGAAGCTGGGAGATCAGGGACACAGTGATCGGATATAGGGAAAAACTGGGAGATCAGGGACACAGTGAGCTGATATAGGGAAAAACTGGGAGATCAGGGATACAGTGATCTGATATAGGGAAAAAAACTGGGAGATCAGGGACACAGTGATCTGATATAGGGGTAAAACTGGGAGATCAGGGACACAGTGATCTGATATAGGTGAAAAACTGGGAGATCAGGGATCTGACATAGGGGAAAAACTGGGAGATCATGTACACATTGAACTGATATAGGGAAGAAACTGGGAGATCAGAGACACAGTGATCTGATATAGGGGAAAAACTGGGAGATCAGGGACACAGTGATCTGATATAGGGGAAAAACTGGGAGATCAGGGACGCAGTGATCTGATATAGGGAAAAAACTGGGAGATCAGAGACACAGTGATCGGATATATGGGAAAAACTGGGAGATCAGGGACACAGTGATCTGATATAGGGGAACAACTGGGAGATCAGGGACACAGTGATCTGATATAGGGGAAAAACTGGGAGATCAGGGACACAGTGATCTGATATTGGGGGAAAAACTGGGAATTCAGTGACACAGTGAACTGATATAGGGGAAAAACTGGGAGATCAGAGACACAGTGATCTGATAGAGGGGAAGAAAGTGGGAGATCAGGGATACAGTGATCGGTTTTAAGTGAAAAAACTGGGAGATCAGGGACACAGTGAGCTGATATAGGGAAGAAACTGGGAGATCAGAGACACAGTGATCTGATATAGGGGAAAAACTGGGAGATCAGGGACACAGTGATCTGATATAGGGAAAAACTGGGAGATCAGGCACACAGTGATCTGATATAGTGAAGAAACTGGGAGATCAGGGGCACAGTGATCTGATTTAGGGAAGAAACTGGGAAATCAGGGATACAGTGATCTGATATAGGGGAAAAACTGGGAGATCAGGGACACAGTGATCTAATTAAGGGAAGAAACTGGGAGATCAGGCACACAGTGATCTGATATAGGGGAAAAACTGGGAGATCAGGGACACAGTGATCTGATATAGGGGGAAAAACTGGGAGATCAGGGACACAGTTATCTGATTTAGGGAAGAAACTGGGAGATCAGGCACACAGTGATCTGATATAGGGGAAAAACTGGGAGATCAGGGACACAGTGATCTGATTTAGGGAAGAAACTGGGAGATCAGGCAAACAGTGATCTGATATAGGGGAAAAACTGGGAGATCAGGGACACAGTGGTCGGGTATAGGGGAAAAACGGGGAGATCAGGGACACAGTGAACTGATATAGGGGGAAAAACTGGGAGATCAGGGACACAGTGAACTGATATAGGTGAAAAACTGGGAGATCAGGGACACAGTGAACTGATATAGGGGAAAAACTGGGAGATCAGGGATACAGTGATCTGATATAGGGGAAAAACTGGGAGATCAGGCACACAGTGATCTGATACAGGGAAGAAACTGGGAGATCAGGGACACAGTGATCTGATTTAGGGAAGAAACTGGGAGATCAGGGATACAGTGATCTGATATAGGGGAAAAACTGGGAGATCAGGGACACAGTGATCTGATAGAGGGGAAAAACTGGGATATCAGGGATTCAGTGATCTGATATTGGGGAAAAACTGGGAGATCAGGCACACAGTGATCTGATATAGGGAAGACACTGGGAGATCAGGGACAAAGTGATCTGATTTAGGGAAGAAACTGGGAGACCAGGGATACAGTGATCTGATATAGGGAAGAAACTGGGAGATCAGGGACACAGTGATCTGATTTAGGGAAGAAACTGGGAGATCAGGGATACAGTGATCTGATATAGGGGAAAAACTGGGAGATCAGGGACACAGTGATCGGATATAGGGGAAAAACCGGGAGATCAGGGACACAGTGAACTGATATAGGGGGAAAAACTGGGAGATCAGGGACACAGTGATCTGATATAGGGGAAAAACTGGGAGATCAGGGACACAGTGATCGGATATGGGGGAAAAACCGGGAGATCAGGGACACAGTGAACTGATATACGGGGAAAAACTGGGAGATCAGGGACACAGTTATCTGATATAGGGGAAAAAACTGGGAGATCAGGGACACAGTGAACTGATATAGGGGAAAAACTGGGAGATCAGGGATACAGTGATCTGATATAGGGGAAAAACTGGGAGATCAGGCACACACTGATCTGATATAGGGATGAAACTGGGAGATCAGGGACACAGTGAACTGATATAGGGGAAAAACTGGGAGATCAGGGACACAGTGATCGGATATAGGGAAGAAACTGGAAGATCAGGGACACAGTGATCTGATTTAGGGGTGAAACTGGGAGATCAGGGACACAGTGATCTGATTTAGGGAAGAAACTGGGAGATCAGGGACACAGTGATGTGATATAGGGGAAAACTGCGAGATCAGGGATACAGTGATCTGATATAGGGAAAAAAACTGGGAGATCAGGGACACAGTGATCTGATATAGGGGTAAAACTGGGAGATCAGGGACACAGTGATCTGATATAGGGGAAAAACTGGGAGATCAGGGATCTGACATAGGGGAAAAACTGGGAGATCATGGACACAGTGAACTGATATAGGGAAGAAACTGGGAGATCAGAGACACAGTGATCTGATATAGGGGAAAAACTGTGAGATCAGGGACACAGTGATCTGATATAGGGGAAAAACTGGGAGATCAGGGACGCAGTGATCTGATATAGGGAAAAAACTGGGAGATCAGAGACACAGTGATCGGATATAGTGAAGAAACTGGGAGATCAGGGACACAGTGATCTGATAGAGGGGAAGAAACTGGGAGATCAGGGATACAGTGATCGGTTTTAGGCGAAAAAACTGGGAGATCAGGGACACAGTGAACTGATATAGGGAAGAAACTGGGAGATCAGAGACACAGTGATCTGATATAGGGAAGAAACTGGGAGATCAGGGACACAGTGATCTGATATAGGGGAAAACTGGGAGATCTGGGACACAGTGATCTGATATAGGGGAAAAACTGGGAGATCAGGGACACAGTGATCTGATTTAGGGAAGAAACTGGGAGATCAGGGATACAGTGATCTTATATAGGGGAAAAACTGGGAGATCAGGGACACAGTGATCGGATATAGGGGAAAAACCGGGAGATCAGGGACACAGTGAACTGATATAGGGGGAAAAACTGGGAGATCAGGGACACAGTGATCTGATATAGGGGAAAAACTGGGAGATCAGGGACACAGTGATCGGATATGGGGGAAAAACCGGGAGATCAGGGACACAGTGAACTGATATACGGGGAAAAACTGGGAGATCAGGGACACAGTTATCTGATATAGGGGAAAAAACTGGGAGATCAGGGACACAGTGAACTGATATAGGGGAAAAACTGGGAGATCAGGGATACAGTGATCTGATATAGGGGAAAAACTGGGAGATCAGGCACACACTGATCTGATATAGGGATGAAACTGGGAGATCAGGGACACAGTGAACTGATATAGGGGAAAAACTGGGAGATCAGGGACACAGTGATCGGATATAGGGAAGAAACTGGAAGATCAGGGACACAGTGATCTGATTTAGGGAAGAAACTGGGAGATCAGGGACACAGTGATCTGATTTAGGGAAGAAACTGGGATATCAGGGACACAGTGATGTGATATAGGGGAAAACTGCGAGATCAGGGATACAGTGATCTGATATAGGGAAAAAAACTGGGAGATCAGGGACACAGTGATCTGATATAGGGGTAAAACTGGGAGATCAGGGACACAGTGATCTGATATAGGGGAAAAACTGGGAGATCAGGGATCTGACATAGGGGAAAAACTGGGAGATCATGGACACAGTGAACTGATATAGGGAAGAAACTGGGAGATCAGAGACACAGTGATCTGATATAGGGGAAAAACTGGGAGATCAGGGACACAGTGATCTGATATAGGGGAAAAACTGGGAGATCAGGGACGCAGTGATCTGATATAAGGAAAAAACTGGGAGATCAGAGACACAGTGATCGGATATAGGGGAAAAACTGGGAGATCAGGGACACAGTGATCTGATAGAGGGGAAGAAACTGGGAGATCAGGGATACAGTGATCGGTTTTAGGCGAAAAAACTGGGAGATCAGGGACACAGTGAACTGATATAGGGAAGAAACTGGGAGATCAGAGACACAGTGATCTGATATAGGGAAGAAACTGGGAGATCAGGGACACAGTGATCTGATATAGGGAAAAACTGGGAGATCAGGCACACAGTGATCTGATATAGGGAAGAAACTGGGAGATCAGGGGCACAGTGATCTGATTTAGGGAAGAAACTGGGAAATCAGGGATACAGTGATCTGATATAGGGAAGAAACTGGGAGATCAGAGACACAGTGATCTGATATAGGGGAAAAACTGGGAGATCAGGGACACAGTGATCTGATATCGGGGAAAAACTGGGAGATCAGGGACACAGTGATCTGATATAGGGGGAAAAACTGGGAATTCAGGGACACAGTGAACTGATATAGTGGAAAAACTGGGAGATCAGAGACACAGTGATCTGATAGAGGGGAAGAAACTGGGAGATCAGGGATACAGTGATCGGTTTTAGGCGAAAAAACTGGGAGATCAGGGACACAGTGAACTGATATAGGGAAGAAACTGGGAGATCAGAGACACAGTGATCTGATATAGGGAAGAAACTGGGAGATCAGGGACACAGTGATCTGATATAGGGGAAAACTGGGAGATCAGGCACACAGTGATCTGATATAGGGAAGAAACTGGGAGATCAGGGGCACAGTGATCTGATTTAGGGAAGAAACTGGGAAATCAGGGATACAGTGATCTGATATAGGGAAGAAACTGGGAGATCAGGGACACAGTGATCTGATTTCGGGAAGAAACTGGGAGATCAGGGATACAGTGATCTGATATAGGGGAAAAACTGGGAGATCAGGGACACAGTGATCGGATATCGGGGGAAAAACTGGGAGATCAGGGACACAGTTATCTTATATAGGGGAAAAACTGGGAGATCAGGGACACAGTGATCGGATATAGGGGAAAAACCGGGAGATGAGGGACACAGTGAACTGATATAGGGGGAAAAACTGGGAGATCAGGGACACAGTTATCTGATATAGGGGAAAAACTGGGAGATCAGGGACACAGTGATCTGATAGAGGGGAAGAAACTGGGAGATCAGGGATACAGTGATCGGTTTTAGGCGAAAAAACTGGGAGATCAGGGACACAGTGAACTGATATAGGGAAGAAACTGGGAGATCAGAGACACAGTGATCTGATATAGGGAAGAAACTGGGAGATCAGGGACACAGTGATCTGATATAGGGGAAAACTGGGAGATCAGGCACACAGTGATCTGATATAGGGAAGAAACTGGGAGATCAGGGGCACAGTGATCTGATTTAGGGAAGAAACTGGGAAATCAGGGATACAGTGATCTGATATAGGGAAGAAACTGGGAGATCAGGGACACAGTGATCTGATTTCGGGAAGAAACTGGGAGATCAGGGATACAGTGATCTGATATAGGGGAAAAACCGGGAGATCAGGGACACAGTGAACTGATATCGGGGGAAAAACTGGGAGATCAGGGACACAGTTATCTTATATAGGGGAAAAACTGGGAGATCAGGGACACAGTGATCGGATATAGGGGAAAAACCGGGAGATGAGGGACACAGTGAACTGATATAGGGGGAAAAACTGGGAGATCAGGGACACAGTTATCTGATATAGGGGAAAAACTGGGAGATCAGGGACACAGTGATCTGATATAGGGGAAAAACTGGGATATCAGGGACACAGTGATCGGATATAGGGGAAAAACCGGGAGATCAGGGACACAGTGAACTGATATACGGGGAAAAACTGGGAGATCAGGGACACAGTTATCTGTTATAGGGGAAAAACTGGGAGATCAGGGACACAGTGATCGGATATAGGGGAAAAACCGGAAGATCAGGGACACAGTGAACTGATATAGGGGGAAAAACTGGGAGATCAGGGACACAGTTATCTGATATAGGGGAAAAACTGGGAGATCAGGGACACAGTGAACTGATATAGGGGAAAAACTGGGAGATCAGTGATACAGTGATCTGATATAGGGGAAAAACTGGGAGATCAGGCACACAGTGATCTGATATAGGGAAGAAACTGGGAGATCAGGGACACAGTGATCTGATATAGGGGAAAAACTGGGAGATCAGGGACACTGTGATCGGATATAGGGAAGAAACTGGAAGATCAGGGACACAGTGATCTGATTTAGGGAAGAAACTGAGAGATCAGGCACACAGTGATCTGATATAGGGAAGAAACTGGGAGATCAGGGGCACAGTGATCTGATTTAGGGAAGAAACTGGGAAATCAGGGATACAGTGATCTGATATAGGGAAGAAACTGGGAGATCAGGGACACAGTGATCTGATTTCGGGAAGAAACTGGGAGATCAGGGATACAGTGATCTGATATAGGGGAAAAACTGGGAGATCAGGGACACAGTGATCGGATATAGGGGAAAAACCAGGAGATCAGGGACACAGTGAACTGATATCGGGGGAAAAACTGGGAGATCAGGGACACAGTTATCTTATATAGGGGAAAAACTGGGAGATCAGGGACACAGTGATCGGATATAGGGGAAAAACCGGGAGATGAGGGACACAGTGAACTGATATAGGGGGAAAAACTGGGAGATCAGGGACACAGTTATCTGATATAGGGGAAAAACTGGGAGATCAGGGACACAGTGATCTGATATAGGGGAAAAACTGGGATATCAGGGACACAGTGATCGGATATAGGGGAAAAACCGGGAGATCAGGGACACAGTGAACTGATATACGGGGAAAAACTGGGAGATCAGGGACACAGTTATCTGTTATAGGGGAAAAACTGGGAGATCAGGGACACAGTGATCGGATATAGGGGAAAAACCGGAAGATCAGGGACACAGTGAACTGATATAGGGGGAAAAACTGGGAGATCAGGGACACAGTTATCTGATATAGGGGAAAAACTGGGAGATCAGGGACACAGTGAACTGATATAGGGGAAAAACTGGGAGATCAGTGATACAGTGATCTGATATAGGGGAAAAACTGGGAGATCAGGCACACAGTGATCTGATATAGGGAAGAAACTGGGAGATCAGGGACACAGTGATCTGATATAGGGGAAAAACTGGGAGATCAGGGACACAGTGATCGGATATAGGGAAGAAACTGGAAGATCAGGGACACAGTGATCTGATTTAGGGAAGAAACTGAGAGATCAGGGACACAGTGATCTGATTTAGGGAAGAAACTGGGAGATCTGGGACACAGTGATGTGATATAGGGGAAAACTGGGAGATCAGGGATACAGTGATCTGATATAGGGAAAAAAACTGGGAGATCAGGGACACAGTGATCTGATATAGGGGTAAAACTGGGAGATCAGGGACACAGTGATCTGATATAGGGGAAAAACTGGGAGATCAGGGATCTGACATAGGGGAAAAACTGGGAGATCATGGACACAGTGAACTGATATAGGGAAGAAACTGGGAGAAGAGAGACACAGTGATCTGATATAGGGGAAAAACTGGGAGATCAGGGACACAGTGAACTGATATCGGGGGAAAAACTGGGAGATCAGGGACACAGTTATCTGATATAGGGGAAAAACTGGGAGATCAGGGACACAGTGATCTGATATAGGGGAAAAACTGAGAGATCAGGGACACAGTGATCGGATATAGGGGAAAAACTGGGAGATCAGGGACACAGTGATCTGATATAGGGGAAAAACTGGGAGATCAGGGACACAGTGATCTGATATAGGGGAAAAACTGGGAGATCAGGGACACAGTGATCTGATATTGGGGGAAAAACTGGGAATTCAGGGACACAGTGAACTGATATAGGGGAAAAACTGGGAGATCAGAGACACAGTGATCTGATAGAGGGGAAGAAAGTGGGAGATCAGGGATACAGTGATCGGTTTTAAGTGAAAAAACTGGGAGATCAGGGACACAGTGAGCTGATATAGGGAAGAAACTGGGAGATCAGAGACACAGTGATCTGATATAGGGGAAAAACTGGGAGATCAGGGACACAGTGATCTGATATAGTGAAGAAACTGGGAGATCAGGGGCACAGTGATCTGATTTAGGTAAGAAACTGGGAAATCAGGGATACAGTGATCTGATATAGGGGAAAAACTGGGAGATCAGGGACACAGTGATCTAATTTAGGGAAGAAACTGGGAGATCAGAGACACAGTGATCTGATATAGGGGAAAAACTGGGAGATCAGGGACACAGTGATCTGATATAGGGGGAAAAACTGGCAGATCAGGGACACAGTTATCTGATTTAGTGAAGAAACTGGGAGATCAGGCACACAGTGATCTGATATAGGGGAAAAACTGGGAGATCAGGGACACAGTGATCTGATTTAGGGAAGAAACTGGGAGATCAGGCAAACAGTGATCTGATATAGGGGGAAAAACTGGGAGATCAGGGACACAGTGGTCGGGTATAGGGGAAAAACGGGGAGATCAGGGACACAGTGAACTGATATAGGGGGAAAAACTGGGAGATCAGGGACAAAGTTATCTGATATAGGGGAAAAACTGGGAGATCAGGGACACAGTGAACTGATATAGGGGAAAAACTGGGAGATCAGGGATACAGTGATCTGATATAGGGGAAAAACTGGGAGATCAGGCACACAGTGATCTGATACAGGGAAGAAACTGGGAGATCAGGGACACAGTGATCTGATTTAGGGAAGAAACTGGGAGATCAGGGATACAGTGATCTGATATAGGGGAAAAACTGGGAGATCAGGGACACAGTGATCTGATAGAGGGGAAGAAAGTGGGAGATCAGGGATACAGTGATCGGTTTTAAGTGAAAAAACTGGGAGATCAGGGACACAGTGAGCTGATATAGGGAAGAAACTGGGAGATCAGAGACACAGTTATCTGATATAGGGGAAAAACTGGGAGATCAGGGACACAGTGATCTTATATAGGGAAAAACTGGGAGATCAGGCACACAGTGATCTGATATAGTGAAGAAACTGGGAGATCAGGGACACAGTTATCTGATATAGGGGAAAAACTGGGAGATCAGGGACACAGTGAACTGATATAGGGGAAAAACTGGGAGATCAGGGATACAGTGATCTGATATAGGGGAAAAACTGGGAGATCAGGCACACAGTGATCTGATACAGGGAAGAAACTGGGAGATCAGGGACACAGTGATCTGATTTAGGGAAGAAACTGGGAGATCAGGGATACAGTGATCTGATATAGGGGAAAAACTGGGAGATCAGGCACACAGTGATCTGATATAGGGAAGACACTGGGAGATCAGGGACAAAGTGATCTGATTTAGGGAAGAAACTGGGAGACCAGGGATACAGTGATCGGATATAGGGAAGAAACTGGGAGATCAGGGACACAGTGAACTGATATAGGGGGAAAAACTGGGAGATCAGGGACACAGTGATCTGATATAGGGGAAAAACTGGGAGATCAGGGACACAGTGATCGGATATGGGGGAAAAACCGGGAGATCAGGGACACAGTGAACTGATATACGGGGAAAAACTGGGAGATCAGGGACACAGTTATCTGATATAGGGGAAAAAACTGGGAGATCAGGGACACAGTGAACTGATATAGGGGAAAAACTGGGAGATCAGGGATACAGTGATCTGATATAGGGGAAAAACTGGGAGATCAGGCACACACTGATCTGATATAGGGATGAAACTGGGAGATCAGGGACACAGTGAACTGATATAGGGGAAAAACTGGGAGATCAGGGACACAGTGATCGGATATAGGGAAGAAACTGGAAGATCAGGGACACAGTGATCTGATTTAGGGAAGAAACTGGGAGATCAGGGACACAGTGATCTGATTTAGGGAAGAAACTGGGAGATCAGGGACACAGTGATGTGATATAGGGGTAAAACTCGGAGATCAGGGACACAGTGATCTGATATAGGGGAAAAACTGGGAGATCAGGGATCTGACATAGGGGAAAAACTGGGAGATCATGGACACAGTGAACTGATATAGGGAAGAAACTGGGAGATCAGAGACACAGTGATCTGATATAGGGGAAAAACTGGGAGATCAGGGACACAGTGATCTGATATAGGGGAAAAACTGGGAGATCAGGGACGCAGTGATCTGATATAGGGAAAAAACTGGGAGATCAGAGACACAGTGATCGGATATAGGGGAAAAACTGGGAGATCAGGGACACAGTGATCTGATAGAGGGGAAGAAACTGGGAGATCAGGGACACAGTGATCTGATATAGGGGTAAAACTGGGAGATCAGGGACACAGTGATCTGATATAGGGGAAAAACTGGGAGATCAGGGATCTGACATAGGGGAAAAACTGGGAGATCATGGACACAGTGAACTGATATAGGGAAGAAACTGGGAGATCAGAGACACAGTGATCTGATATAGGGGAAAAACTGGGAGATCAGGGACACAGTGAACTGATATCGGGGGAAAAACTGGGAGATCAGGGACACAGTTATCTGATATAGGGGAAAAACTGGGAGATCAGGGACACAGTGATCTGATATAGGGGAAAAACTGAGAGATCAGGGACACAGTGATCGGATATAGGGGAAAAACCGGGAGATAAGGGACACAGTGAACTGATATACGGGGAAAAACTGGGAGATCAGAGACACAGTGATCGGATATAGGGGAAAAACTGGGAGATCAGGGACACAGTGATCTGATATAGGGGAAAAACTGGGAGATCAGGGACACAGTGATCTGATATAGGGGAAAAACTGGGAGATCAGGGACACAGTGATCTGATATTGGGGGAAAAACTGGGAATTCAGGGACACAGTGAACTGATATAGGGGAAAAACTGGGAGATCAGAGACACAGTGATCTGATAGAGGGGAAGAAAGTGGGAGATCAGGGATACAGTGATCGGTTTTAAGTGAAAAAACTGGGAGATCAGGGACACAGTGAGCTGATATAGGGAAGAAACTGGGAGATCAGAGACACAGTGATCTGATATAGGGGAAAAACTGGGAGATCAGGGACACAGTGATCTTATATAGGGAAAAATTGGGAGATCAGGCACACAGTGATCTGATATAGTGAAGAAACTGGGAGATCAGGGGCACAGTGATCTGATTTAGGTAAGAAACTGGGAAATCAGGGATACAGTGATCTGATATAGGGGAAAAACTGGGAGATCAGGGACACAGTGATCTAATTTAGGGAAGAAACTGGGAGATCAGAGACACAGTGATCTGATATAGGGGAAAAACTGGGAGATCAGGGACACAGTGATCTGATATAGGGGGAAAAACTGGCAGATCAGGGACACAGTTATCTGATTTAGTGAAGAAACTGGGAGATCAGGCACACAGTGATCTGATATAGGGGAAAAACTGGGAGATCAGGGACACAGTGATCTGATTTAGGGAAGAAACTGGGAGATCAGGCAAACAGTGATCTGATATAGGGGGAAAAACTGGGAGATCAGGGACACAGTGGTCGGGTATAGGGGAAAAACGGGGAGATCAGGGACACAGTGAACTGATATAGGGGGAAAAACTGGGAGATCAGGGACAAAGTTATCTGATATAGGGGAAAAACTGGGAGATCAGGGACACAGTGAACTGATATAGGGGAAAAACTGGGAGATCAGGGATACAGTGATCTGATATAGGGGAAAAACTGGGAGATCAGGCACACAGTGATCTGATACAGGGAAGAAACTGGGAGATCAGGGACACAGTGATCTGATTTAGGGAAGAAACTGGGAGATCAGGGATACAGTGATCTGATATAGGGGAAAAACTGGGAGATCAGGGACACAGTGATCTGATAGAGGGGAAGAAAGTGGGAGATCAGGGATACAGTGATCGGTTTTAAGTGAAAAAACTGGGAGATCAGGGACACAGTGAGCTGATATAGGGAAGAAACTGGGAGATCAGAGACACAGTTATCTGATATAGGGGAAAAACTGGGAGATCAGGGACACAGTGATCTTATATAGGGAAAAACTGGGAGATCAGGCACACAGTGATCTGATATAGTGAAGAAACTGGGAGATCAGGGACACAGTTATCTGATATAGGGGAAAAACTGGGAGATCAGGGACACAGTGAACTGATATAGGGGAAAAACCGGGAGATCAGGGATACAGTGATCTGATATAGGGGAAAAACTGGGAGATCAGGCACACAGTGATCTGATACAGGGAAGAAACTGGGAGATCAGGGACACAGTGATCTGATTTAGGGAAGAAACTGGGAGATCAGGGATACAGTGATCTGATATAGGGGAAAAACTGGGAGATCAGGCACACAGTGATCTGATATAGGGAAGACACTGGGAGATCAGGGACAAAGTGATCTGATTTAGGGAAGAAACTGGGAGACCAGGGATACAGTGATCGGATATAGGGAAGAAACTGGGAGATCAGGGACACAGTGAACTGATATAGGGGGAAAAACTGGGAGATCAGGGACACAGTGATCTGATATAGGGGAAAAACTGGGAGATCAGGGACACAGTGATCGGATATGGGGGAAAAACCGGGAGATCAGGGACACAGTGAACTGATATACGGGGAAAAACTGGGAGATCAGGGACACAGTTATCTGATATAGGGGAAAAAACTGGGAGATCAGGGACACAGTGAACTGATATAGGGGAAAAACTGGGAGATCAGGGATACAGTGATCTGATATAGGGGAAAAACTGGGAGATCAGGCACACACTGATCTGATATAGGGATGAAACTGGGAGATCAGGGACACAGTGAACTGATATAGGGGAAAAACTGGGAGATCAGGGACACAGTGATCGGATATAGGGAAGAAACTGGAAGATCAGGGACACAGTGATCTGATTTAGGGAAGAAACTGGGAGATCAGGGACACAGTGATCTGATTTAGGGAAGAAACTGGGAGATCAGGGACACAGTGATGTGATATAGGGGTAAAACTCGGAGATCAGGGACACAGTGATCTGATATAGGGGAAAAACTGGGAGATCAGGGATCTGACATAGGGGAAAAACTGGGAGATCATGGACACAGTGAACTGATATAGGGAAGAAACTGGGAGATCAGAGACACAGTGATCTGATATAGGGGAAAAACTGGGAGATCAGGGACACAGTGATCTGATATAGGGGAAAAACTGGGAGATCAGGGACGCAGTGATCTGATATAGGGAAAAAACTGGGAGATCAGAGACACAGTGATCGGATATAGGGGAAAAACTGGGAGATCAGGGACACAGTGATCTGATAGAGGGGAAGAAACTGGGAGATCAGGGATACAGTGATCGGTTTTAGGCGAAAAAACTGGGAGATCAGGGACACAGTGAACTGATATAGGGAAGAAACTGGGAGATCAGAGACACAGTGATCTGATATAGGGAAGAAACTGGGAGATCAGGGACACAGTGATCTGATATAGGGGAAAACTGGGAGATCTGGGACACAGTGATCTGATATAGGGGAAAAACTGGGAGATCAGGGACACAGTGATCTGATATAGGGAAAAACTGGGAGATCAGGCACACAGTGATCTGATATAGGGAAGAAACTGGGAGATCAGGGGCACAGTGATCTGATTTAGGGACGAAACTGGGAAATCAGGGATACAGTGATCTGATATAGGGAAGAAACTGGGAGATCAGAGACACAGTGATCTGATATAGGGGAAAAACTGGGAGATCAGGGACACAGTGATCTGATATCGGGGAAAAACTGGGAGATCAGGGACACAGTGATCTGATATAGGGGGAAAAACTGGGAATTCAGGGACACAGTGAACTGATATAGTGGAAAAACTGGGAGATCAGAGACACAGTGATCTGATAGAGGGGAAGAAACTGGGAGATCAGGGATACAGTGATCGGTTTTAGGCGAAAAAACTGGGAGATCAGGGACACAGTGAACTGATATAGGGAAGAAACTGGGAGATCAGAGACACAGTGATCTGATATAGGGAAGAAACTGGGAGATCAGGGACACAGTGATCTGATATAGGGGAAAACTGGGAGATCTGGGACACAGTGATCTGATATAGGGGAAAAACTCGGAGATCAGGGACACAGTGATCTGATATAGGGAAAAACTGGGAGATCAGGCACACAGTGATCTGATATAGGGAAGAAACTGGGAGATCAGGGGCACAGTGATCTGATTTAGGGAAGAAACTGGGAAATCAGGGATACAGTGATCTGATATAGGGAAGAAACTGGGAGATCAGGGACACAGTGATCTGATTTCGGGAAGAAACTGGGAGATCAGGGATACAGTGATCTGATATAGGGGAAAAACTGGGAGATCAGGGACACAGTGATCGGATATAGGGGAAAAACCGGGAGATCAGGGACACAGTGAACTGATATCGGGGGAAAAACTGGGAGATCAGGGACACAGTTATCTTATATAGGGGAAAAACTGGGAGATCAGGGACACAGTGATCGGATATAGGGGAAAAACCGGGAGATGAGGGACACAGTGAACTGATATAGGGGGAAAAACTGGGAGATCAGGGACACAGTTATCTGATATAGGGGAAAAACTGGGAGATCAGGGACACAGTGATCTGATATAGGGGAAAAACTGGGAGATCAGGGACACAGTGATCGGATATAGGGGAAAAACCGGGAGATCAGGGACACAGTGAACTGATATACGGGGAAAAACTGGGAGATCAGGGACACAGTTATCTGTTATAGGGGAAAAACTGGGAGATCAGGGACACAGTGATCGGATATAGGGGAAAAACCGGAAGATCAGGGACACAGTGAACTGATATAGGGGGAAAAACTGGGAGATCAGGGACACAGTTATCTGATATAGGGGAAAAACTGGGAGATCAGGGACACAGTGAACTGATATAGGGGAAAAACTGGGAGATCAGTGATACAGTGATCTGATATAGGGGAAAAACTGGGAGATCAGGCACACAGTGATCTGATATAGGGAAGAAACTGGGAGATCAGGGACACAGTGATCTGATATAGGGGAAAAACTGGGAGATCAGGGACACAGTGATCGGATATAGGGAAGAAACTGGAAGATCAGGGACACAGTGATCTGATTTAGGGAAGAAACTGGGAGATCAGGGACACAGTGATCTGATTTAGGGAAGAAACTGGGAGATCTGGGACACAGTGATGTGATATAGGGGAAAACTGGGAGATCAGGGACACAGTGATCTGATATAGGGAAAAAAACTGGGAGATCAGGGACACAGTGATCTGATATAGGGGTAAAACTGGGAGATCAGGGACACAGTGATCTGATATAGGGGAAAAACTGGGAGATCAGGGATCTGACATAGGGGAAAAACTGGGAGATCATGGACACAGTGAACTGATATAGGGAAGAAACTGGGAGATCAGAGACACAGTGATCTGATATAGGGGAAAAACTGGGAGCTCAGGGACACAGTGAACTGATATCGGGGGAAAAACTGGGAGATCAGGGACACAGTGAACTGATATAGGGGAAAAACTGGGAGATCAGGGACACAGTGATCTGATATAGGGGAAAAACTGGGAGATCAGGGACACAGTGATCGGATATAGGGGAAAAACCGGGAGATAAGGGACACAGTGAACTGATATACGGGGAAAAACTGGGAGATCAGAGACACAGTGATCGGATATAGGGGAAAAACTGGGAGATCAGGGACACAGTGATCTGATATAGGGGAAAAACTGGGAGATCACGGACACAGTGATCTGATATAGGGGAAAAACTGGGAGATCAGGGACACAGTGATCTGATATTGGGGGAAAAACTGGGAATTCAGGGACACAGTGAACTGATATAGGGGAAAAACTGGGAGATCAGAGACACAGTGATCTGATAGAGGGGAAGAAAGTGGGAGATCAGGGATACAGTGATCGGTTTTAAGTGAAAAAACTGGGAGATCAGGGACACAGTGAGCTGATATAGGGAAGAAACTGGGAGATCAGAGACACAGTGATCTGATATAGGGGAAAAACCGGGAGATCAGGGACACAGTGAACTGATATAGGGGAAAAACTGGGAGATCAGGGACACAGTGATCTGATATTGGGGGAAAAACTGGGAATTCAGGGACACAGTGAACTGATATAGGGGAAAAACTGGGAGATCAGAGACACAGTGATCTGATAGAGGGGAAGAAAGTGGGAGATCAGGGATACAGTGATCGGTTTTAAGTGAAAAAACTGGGAGATCAGGGACACAGTGAGCTGATATAGGGAAGAAACTGGGAGATCAGAGACACAGTGATCTGATATAGGGGAAAAACCGGGAGATCAGGGACACAGTGAACTGATATACGGGGAAAAACTGGGAGATCAGGGACACAGTTATCTGATATAGGGGAAAAAACTGGGAGATCAGGGACACAGTGAACTGATATAGGGGAAAAACTGGGAGATCAGGGATACAGTGATCTGATATAGGGGATAAACTGGGAGATCAGGCACACACTGATCTGATATAGGGATGAAACTGGGAGATCAGGGACACAGTGAACTGATATAGGGGAAAAACTGGGAGATCAGGGACACAGTGATCGGATATAGGGAAGAAACTGGAAGATCAGGGACACAGTGATCTGATTTAGGGAAGAAACTGGGAGATCAGGGACACAGTGATGTGATATAGGGGAAAACTGCGAGATCAGGGATACAGTGATCTGATATAGGGAAAAAAACTGGGAGATCAGGGACACAGTGATGTGATATAGGGGAAAACTGCGAGATCAGGGATACAGTGATCTGATATAGGGAAAAAACTGGGAGATCAGAGTCACAGTGATCGGATATAGGGGAAAAACTGGGAGATCAGAGACACAGTGATCTGATAGAGGGGAAGAAACTGGGAGATCAGGGATACAGTGATCGGTTTTAGGCGAAAAAACTGGGAGATCAGGGACACAGTGATCTGATATAGGGAAGAAACTGGGAGATCAGGGACACAGTGATCTGATATAGGGGAAAACTGGGAGATCTGGGACACAGTGATCTGATATAGGGGAAAAACTGGGAGATCAGGGACACAGTGATCTGATATAGGGAAAAACTGGGAGATCAGGCACACAGTGATCTGATATAGGGAAGAAACTGGGAGATCAGGGGCACAGTGATCTGATTTAGGGAAGAAACTGGGAAATCAGGGATACAGTGATCTGATATAGGGAAGAAACTGGGAGATCAGAGACACAGTGATCTGATATAGGGAAGAAACTGGGAGATCAGGGACACAGTGATCTGATATAGGGGAAAACTGGGAGATCTGGGACACAGTGATCTGATATAGGGGAAAAACTGGGAGATCAGGGACACAGTGATCTGATATAGGGAAAAACTGGGAGATCAGGCACACAGTGATCTGATATAGGGAAGAAACTGGGAGATCAGGGGCACAGTGATCTGATTTAGGGAAGAAACTGGGAAATCAGGGATACAGTGATCTGATATAGGGAAGAAACTGGGAGATCAGAGACACAGTGATCTGATATAGGGGAAAAACTGGGAGATCAGGGACACAGTGATCTGATATCGGGGAAAAACTGGGAGATCAGGGACACAGTGATCTGATATAGGGGGAAAAACTGGGAATTCAGGGACACAGTGAACTGATATAGTGGAAAAACTGGGAGATCAGAGACACAGTGATCTGATAGAGGGGAAGAAACTGGGAGATCAGGGATACAGTGATCGGTTTTAGGCGAAAAAACTGGGAGATCAGGGACACAGTGATCTGATATAGGGGAAAAACCGGGAGATCAGGGACACAGTGATCTGATTTAGGGAAGAAACTGGGAGATCAGGCAAACAGTGATCTGATATAGGGGAAAAACTGGGAGATCAGGGACACAGTGGTCGGGTATAGGGGAAAAACGGGGAGATCAGGGACACAGTGAACTGATATAGGGGGAAAAACTGGGAGATCAGGGACAAAGTTATCTGATATAGGGGAAAAACTGGGAGATCAGGGACAAAGTGAACTGATATAGGGGAAAAACTGGGAGATCAGGGATACAGTGATCTGATATAGGGGAAAAACTGGGAGATCAGGCACACAGTGATCTGATACAGGGAAGAAACTGGGAGATCAGGGACACAGTGATCTGATTTAGGGAAGAAACTGGGAGATCAGGGATACAGTGATCTGATATAGGGGAAAAACTGGGAGATCAGGGACACAGTGATCTGATAGAGGGGAAGAAAGTGGGAGATCAGGGATACAGTGATCGGTTTTAAGTGAAAAAACTGGGAGATCAGGGACACAGTGAGCTGATATAGGGAAGAAACTGGGAGATCAGAGACACAGTGATCTGATATAGGGGAAAAACTGGGAGATCAGGGACACAGTGATCTTATATAGGGAAAAACTGGGAGATCAGGCACACAGTGATCTGATATAGTGAAGAAACTGGGAGATCAGGGACACAGTTATCTGATATAGGGGAAAAACTGGGAGATCAGGGACACAGTGAACTGATATAGGGTAAAAACTGGGAGATCAGGGATACAGTGATCTGATATAGGGGAAAAACTGGGAGATCAGGCACACAGTGATCTGATACAGGGAAGAAACTGGGAGATCAGGGACACAGTGATCTGATTTAGGGAAGAAACTGGGAGATCAGGGATACAGTGATCTGATATAGGGGAAAAACTGGGAGATCAGGCACACAGTGATCTGATATAGGGAAGACACTGGGAGATCAGGGACAAAGTGATCTGATTTAGGGAAGAAACTGGGAGACCAGGGATACAGTGATCTGATATAGGGAAGAAACTGGGAGATCAGGGACACAGTGAACTGATATAGGGGGAAAAACTGGGAGATCAGGGACACAGTGATCTGATATAGGGGAAAAACTGGGAGATCAGGGACACAGTGATCGGATATGGGGGAAAAACCGGGAGATCAGGGACACAGTGAACTGATATACGGGGAAAAACTGGGAGATCAGGGACACAGTTATCTGATATAGGGGAAAAAACTGGGAGATCAGGGACACAGTGATCTGATTTAGGGAAGAAACTGGGAGATCAGGGATACAGTGATCTGATATAGGGGAAAAACTGGGAGATCAGGCACACAGTGATCTGATATAGGGAAGACACTGGGAGATCAGGGACAAAGTGATCTGATTTAGGGAAGAAACTGGGAGACCAGGGATACAGTGATCTGATATAGGGAAGAAACTGGGAGATCAGGGACACAGTGAACTGATATAGGGGGAAAAACTGGGAGATCAGGGACACAGTGATCTGATATAGGGGAAAAACTGGGAGATCAGGGACACAGTGATCGGATATGGGGGAAAAACCGGGAGATCAGGGACACAGTGAACTGATATACGGGGAAAAACTGGGAGATCAGGGACACAGTTATCTGATATAGGGGAAAAAACTGGGAGATCAGGGACACAGTGAACTGATATAGGGGAAAAACTGGGAGATCAGGGATACAGTGATCTGATATAGGGGAAAAAACTGGGAGATCAGGGACACAGTGAACTGATATAGGGGAAAAACTGGGAGATCAGGGATACAGTGATCTGATATAGGGGAAAAACTGGGAGATCAGGCACACACTGATCTGATATAGGGATGAAACTGGGAGATCAGGGACACAGTGAACTGATATAGGGGAAAAACTGGGAGATCAGGGACACAGTGATCGGATATAGGGAAGAAACTGGAAGATCAGGGACACAGTGATCTGATTTAGGGAAGAAACTGGGAGATCAGGGACACAGTGATGTGATATAGGGGAAAACTGCGAGATCAGGGATACAGTGATCTGATATAGGGAAAAAAACTGGGAGATCAGGGACACAGTGATCTGATATAGGGGTAAAACTGGGAGATCAGGGACACAGTGATCTGATATAGGGGAAAAACTGGGAGATCAGGGATCTGACATAGGGGAAAAACTGGGAGATCATGGACACAGTGAACTGATATAGGGAAGAAACTGGGAGATCAGAGACACAGTGATCTGATATAGGGGAAAAACTGGGAGATCAGGGACACAGTGATCTGATATAGGGGAAAAACTGGGAGATCAGGGACGCAGTGATCTGATATAGGGAAAAAACTGGGAGATCAGAGTCACAGTGATCGGATATAGGGGAAAAACTGGGAGATCAGAGACACAGTGATCTGATAGAGGGGAAGAAACTGGGAGATCAGGGATACAGTGATCGGTTTTAGGCGAAAAAACTGGGAGATCAGGGACACAGTGAACTGATATAGGGAAGAAACTGGGAGATCAGAGACACAGTGATCTGATATAGGGAAGAAACTGGGAGATCAGGGACACAGTGATCTGATATAGGGGAAAACTGGGAGATCTGGGACACAGTGATCTGATATAGGGGAAAAACTGGGAGATCAGGGACACAGTGATCTGATATAGGGAAAAACTGGGAGATCAGTCACACAGTGATCTGATATAGGGTAGAAACTGGGAGATCAGGGGCACAGTGATCTGATTTAGGGAAGAAACTGGGAAATCAGGGATACAGTGATCTGATATAGGGAAGAAACTGGGAGATCAGAGACACAGTGATCTGATATAGGGGAAAAACTGGGAGATCAGGGACACAGTGATCTGATATAGGGGGAAAAACTGGGAATTCAGGGACACAGTGAACTGATATAGTGGAAAAACTGGGAGATCAGAGACACAGTGATCTGATAGAGGGGAAGAAACTGGGAGATCAGGGACACAGTGGTCGGGTATAGGGGAAAAACGGGGAGATCAGGGACACAGTGAACTGATATAGGGGGAAAAACTGGGAGATCAGGGACAAAGTTATCTGATATAGGGGAAAAACTGGGAGATCAGGGACACAGTGAACTGATATAGGGGAAAAACTGGGAGATCAGGGACACAGTGATCTGATATAGGGGAAAAACTGGGAGATCAGGCACACAGTGATCTGATACAGGGAAGAAACTGGGAGATCAGGGACACAGTGATCTGATTTAGGGAAGAAACTGGGAGATCAGGGATACAGTGATCTGATATAGGGGAAAAACTGGGAGATCAGGGACACAGTGATCTGATAGAGGGGAAGAAAGTGGGAGATCAGGGATACAGTGATCGGTTTTAAGTGAAAAAACTGGGAGATCAGGGACACAGTGAGCTGATATAGGGAAGAAACTGGGAGATCAGAGACACAGTGATCTGATATAGGGGAAAAACTGGGAGATCAGGGACACAGTGATCTTATATAGGGAAAAACTGGGAGATCAGGCACACAGTGATCTGATATAGTGAAGAAACTGGGAGATCAGGGACACAGTTATCTGATATAGGGGAAAAACTGGGAGATCAGGGACACAGTGAACTGATATAGGGTAAAAACTGGGAGATCAGGGATACAGTGATCTGATATAGGGGAAAAACTGGGAGATCAGGCACACAGTGATCTGATACAGGGAAGAAACTGGGAGATCAGGGACACAGTGATCTGATTTAGGGAAGAAACTGGGAGATCAGGGATACAGTGATCTGATATAGGGGAAAAACTGGGAGATCAGGCACACAGTGATCTGATATAGGGAAGACACTGGGAGATCAGGGACAAAGTGATCTGATTTAGGGAAGAAACTGGGAGACCAGGGATACAGTGATCTGATATAGGGAAGAAACTGGGAGATCAGGGACACAGTGAACTGATATAGGGGGAAAAACTGGGAGATCAGGGACACAGTGATCTGATATAGGGGAAAAACTGGGAGATCAGGGACACAGTGATCGGATATGGGGGAAAAACCGGGAGATCAGGGACACAGTGAACTGATATACGGGGAAAAACTGGGAGATCAGGGACACAGTTATCTGATATAGGGGAAAAAACTGGGAGATCAGGGACACAGTGAACTGATATAGGGGAAAAACTGGGAGATCAGGGATACAGTGATCTGATATAGGGGAAAAACTGGGAGATCAGGCACACACTGATCTGATATAGGGATGAAACTGGGAGATCAGGGACACAGTGAACTGATATAGGGGAAAAACTGGGAGATCAGGGACACAGTGATCGGATATAGGGAAGAAACTGGAAGATCAGGGACACAGTGATCTGATTTAGGGAAGAAACTGGGAGATCAGGGACACAGTGATGTGATATAGGGGAAAACTGCGAGATCAGGGATACAGTGATCTGATATAGGGAAAAAAACTGGGAGATCAGGGACACAGTGATCTGATATAGGGGTAAAACTGGGAGATCAGGGACACAGTGATCTGATATAGGGGAAAAACTGGGAGATCAGGGATCTGACATAGGGGAAAAACTGGGAGATCATGGACACAGTGAACTGATATAGGGAAGAAACTGGGAGATCAGAGACACAGTGATCTGATATAGGGGAAAAACTGGGAGATCAGGGACACAGTGATCTGATATAGGGGAAAAACTGGGAGATCAGGGACGCAGTGATCTGATATAGGGAAAAAACTGGGAGATCAGAGTCACAGTGATCGGATATAGGGGAAAAACTGGGAGATCAGAGACACAGTGATCTGATAGAGGGGAAGAAACTGGGAGATCAGGGATACAGTGATCGGTTTTAGGCGAAAAAACTGGGAGATCAGGGACACAGTGAACTGATATAGGGAAGAAACTGGGAGATCAGAGACACAGTGATCTGATATAGGGAAGAAACTGGGAGATCAGGGACACAGTGATCTGATATAGGGGAAAACTGGGAGATCTGGGACACAGTGATCTGATATAGGGGAAAAACTGGGAGATCAGGGACACAGTGATCTGATATAGGGAAAAACTGGGAGATCAGTCACACAGTGATCTGATATAGGGTAGAAACTGGGAGATCAGGGGCACAGTGATCTGATTTAGGGAAGAAACTGGGAAATCAGGGATACAGTGATCTGATATAGGGATGAAACTGGGAGATCAGAGACACAGTGATCTGATATAGGGGAAAAACTGGGAGATCAGGGACACAGTGATCTGATATCGGGGAAAAACTGGGAGATCAGGGACACAGTGATCTGATATAGGGGGAAAAACTGGGAATTCAGGGACACAGTGAACTGATATAGTGGAAAAACTGGGAGATCAGAGACACAGTGATCTGATAGAGGGGAAGAAACTGGGAGATCAGGGATACAGTGATCGGTTTTAGGCGAAAAAACTGGGAGATCAGGGACACAGTGAACTGATATAGGGAAGAAACTGGGAGATCAGAGACACAGTGATCTGATATAGGGAAGAAACTGGGAGATCAGGGACACAGTGATCTGATATAGGGGAAAACTGGGAGATCTGGGACACAGTGATCTGATATAGGGGAAAAACTGGGAGATCAGGGACACAGTGATCTGATATAGGGAAAAACTGGGAGATCAGGCACACAGTGATCTGATATAGGGAAGAAACTGGGAGATCAGGGGCACAGTGATCTGATTTAGGGAAGAAACTGGGAAATCAGGGATACAGTGATCTGATATAGGGAAGAAACTGGGAGATCAGGGACACAGTGATCTGATTTCGGGAAGAAACTGGGAGATCAGGGATACAGTGATCTGATATAGGGGAAAAACTGGGAGATCAGGGACACAGTGATCGGATATAGGGGAAAAACCGGGAGATCAGGGACACAGTGAACTGATATCGGGGGAAAAACTGGGAGATCAGGGACACAGTTATCTTATATAGGGGAAAAACTGGGAGATCAGGGACACAGTGATCGGATATAGGGGAAAAATCGGGAGATGAGGGACACAGTGAACTGATATAGGGGGAAAAACTGGGAGATCAGGGACACAGTTATCTGATATAGGGGAAAAACTGGGAGATCAGGGACACAGTGATCTGATATAGGGGAAAAACTGGGAGATCAGGGACACAGTGATCGGATATAGGGGAAAAACCGGAAGATCAGGGACACAGTGAACTGATATACGGGGAAAAACTGGGAGATCAGGGACACAGTTATCTGTTATAGGGGAAAAACTGGGAGATCAGGGACACAGTGATCGGATATAGGGGAAAAACCGGAAGATCAGGGACACAGTGAACTGATATAGGGGGAAAAACTGGGAGATCAGGGACACAGTTATCTGATATAGGGGAAAAACTGGGAGATCAGGGACACAGTGAACTGATATAGGGGAAAAACTGGGAGATCAGGGATACAGTGATCTGATATAGGGGAAAAACTGGGAGATCAGGCACACAGTGATCTGATACAGGGAAGAAACTGGGAGATCAGGGACACAGTGATCTGATTTAGGGAAGAAACTGGGAGATCAGGGATACAGTGATCTGATATAGGGGAAAAACTGGGAGATCAGGCACACAGTGATCTGATATAGGGAAGACACTGGGAGATCAGGGACAAAGTGATCTGATTTAGGGAAGAAACTGGGAGACCAGGGATACAGTGATCTGATATAGGGGAAAAACTGGGAGATCAGGGACACAGTGAACTGATATAGGGGGAAAAACTGGGAGATCAGGGACACAGTGATCTGATATAGGGGAAAAACTGGGAGATCAGGGACACAGTGATCGGATATGGGGGAAAAACCGGGAGATCAGGGACACAGTGAACTGATATACGGGGAAAAACTGGGAGATCAGGGACACAGTTATCTGATATAGGGGAAAAAACTGGGAGATCAGGGACACAGTGAACTGATATAGGGGAAAAACTGGGAGATCAGGGATACAGTGATCTGATATAGGGGAAAAACTGGGAGATCAGGCACACACTGATCTGATATAGGGATGAAACTGGGAGATCAGGGACACAGTGAACTGATATAGGGGAAAAACTGGGAGATCAGGGACACAGTGATCGGATATAGGGAAGAAACTGGAAGATCAGGGACACAGTGATCTGATTTAGGGAAGAAACTGGGAGATCAGGGACACAGTGATGTGATATAGGGGAAAACTGCGAGATCAGGGATACAGTGATCTGATATAGGGAAAAAAACTGGGAGATCAGGGACACAGTGATCTGATATAGGGGTAAAACTGGGAGATCAGGGACACAGTGATCTGATATAGGGGAAAAACTGGGAGATCAGGGATCTGACATAGGGGAAAAACTGGGAGATCATGGACACAGTGAACTGATATAGGGAAGAAACTGGGAGATCAGAGACACAGTGATCTGATATAGGGGAAAAACTGGGAGATCAGGGACACAGTGATCTGATATAGGGGAAAAACTGGGAGATCAGGGACGCAGTGATCTGATATAGGGAAAAAACTGGGAGATCAGAGTCACAGTGATCGGATATAGGGGAAAAACTGGGAGATCAGAGACACAGTGATCTGATAGAGGGGAAGAAACTGGGAGATCAGGGATACAGTGATCGGTTTTAGGCGAAAAAACTGGGAGATCAGGGACACAGTGAACTGATATAGGGAAGAAACTGGGAGATCAGAGACACAGTGATCTGATATAGGGAAGAAACTGGGAGATCAGGGACACAGTGATCTGATATAGGGGAAAACTGGGAGATCTGGGACACAGTGATCTGATATAGGGGAAAAACTGGGAGATCAGGGACACAGTGATCTGATATAGGGAAAAACTGGGAGATCAGGCACACAGTGATCTGATATAGGGAAGAAACTGGGAGATCAGGGGCACAGTGATCTGATTTAGGGAAGAAACTGGGAAATCAGGGATACAGTGATCTGATATAGGGAAGAAACTGGGAGATCAGAGACACAGTGATCTGATATAGGGGAAAAACTGGGAGATCAGGGACACAGTGATCTGATATCGGGGAAAAACTGGGAGATCAGGGACACAGTGATCTGATATAGGGGGAAAAACTGGGAATTCAGGGACACAGTGAACTGATATAGTGGAAAAACTGGGAGATCAGAGACACAGTGATCTGATAGAGGGGAAGAAACTGGGAGATCAGGGATACAGTGATCGGTTTTAGGCGAAAAAACTGGGAGATCAGGGACACAGTGAACTGATATAGGGAAGAAACTGGGAGATCAGAGACACAGTGATCTGATATAGGGAAGAAACTGGGAGATCAGGGACACAGTGAACTGATATCGGGGGAAAAACTGGGAGATCAGGGACACAGTGAACTGATATAGGGGAAAAACTGGGAGATCAGGGACACAGTGATCTGATATAGGGGTACAACTGGGAGATCAGGGACACAGTGATCGGATATAGGGGAAAAACCGGGAGATAAGGGACACAGTGAACTGATATAGGGGGAAAAACTGGGAGATCAGGGACACAGTTATCTGATATAGGGGAAAAACTGGGAGATGAGGGACACAGTGATCTGATATAGGGGAAAAACTGGGAGATCAGGCACACAGTGATCTGATATAGGGAAGACACTGGGAGATCAGGGACAAAGTGATCTGATTTAGGGAAGAAACTGGGAGACCAGGGATACAGTGATCTGATATAGGGGAAAAACTGGGAGATCAGGGACACAGTGATCGGATATAGGGAAGAAACTGGAAGATCAGGGACACAGTGATGTGATATAGGGGAAAACTGGGAGATCAGGGATACAGTGATCTGATATAGGGAAAAAAACTGGGAGATCAGGGACACAGTGAACTGATATAGGGGGAAAAACTGGGAGATCAGGGAAACAGTTATCTGATATAGGGGAAAAACTGGGAGATCAGGGACACAGTGAACTGATATAGGGGAAAAACTGGGAGATCAGTGATACAGTGATCTGATATAGGGGAAAAACTGGGAGATCAGGCACACAGTGATCTGATATAGGGAAGAAACTGGGAGATCAGGGACACAGTGATCTGATATAGGGGAAAAACTGGGAGATCAGGGACACAGTGATCGGATATAGGGAAGAAACTGGAAGATCAGGGACACAGTGATGTGATATAGGGGAAAACTGGGAGATCAGGGATACAGTGATCTGATATAGGGAAAAAAACTGGGAGATCAGGGACACAGTGATCTGATATAGGGGTAAAACTGGGAGATCAGGGACACAGTGATCTGATATAGGGGAAAAACTGGGAGATCAGGGATCTGACATAGGGGAAAAACTGGGAGATCATGGACACAGTGAACTGATATAGGGAAGAAACTGGGAGATCAGAGACACAGTGATCTGATATAGGGGAAAAACTGGGAGATCAGGGACACAGTGAACTGATATCGGGGGAAAAACTGGGAGATCAGGGACACAGTGAACTGATATAGGGGAAAAACTGGGAGATCAGGGACACAGTGATCTGATATAGGGGTACAACTGGGAGATCAGGGACACAGTGATCGGATATAGGGGAAAAACCGGGAGATAAGGGACACAGTGAACTGATATACGGGGAAAAACTGGGAGATCAGAGACACAGTGATCGGATATAGGGGAAAAACTGGGAGATCAGGGACACAGTGATCTGATATAGGGGAAAAACTGGGAGATCAGGGACACAGTGATCTGATATAGGGGAAAAACTGGGAGATCAGGGACACAGTGATCTGATATTGGGGGAAAAACTGGGAATTCAGGGACACAGTGAACTGATATAGGGGAAAAACTGGGAGATCAGAGACACAGTGATCTGATAGAGGGGAAGAAAGTGGGAGATCAGGGATACAGTGATCGGTTTTAAGTGAAAAAACTGGGAGATCAGGGACACAGTGAGCTGATATAGGGAAGAAACTGGGAGATCAGAGACACAGTGATCTGATATAGGGGAAAAACTGGGAGATCAGGGACACAGTGATCTTATATAGGGAAAAATTGGGAGATCAGGCACACAGTGATCTGATATAGTGAAGAAACTGGGAGATCAGGGGCACAGTGATCTGATTTAGGTAAGAAACTGGGAAATCAGGGATACAGTGATCTGATATAGGGGAAAAACTGGGAGATCAGGGACACAGTGATCTAATTTAGGGAAGAAACTGGGAGATCAGAGACACAGTGATCTGATATAGGGGAAAAACTGGGAGATCAGGGACACAGTGATCTGATATAGGGGGAAAAACTGGCAGATCAGGGACACAGTTATCTGATTTAGTGAAGAAACTGGGAGATCAGGCACACAGTGATCTGATATAGGGGAAAAACTGGGAGATCAGGGACACAGTGATCTGATTTAGGGAAGAAACTGGGAGATCAGGCAAACAGTGATCTGATATAGGGGAAAAACTGGGAGATCAGGGACACAGTGGTCGGATATAGGGGAAAAACGGGGAGATCAGGGACACAGTGAACTGATATAGGGGGAAAAACTGGGAGATCAGGGACACAGTTATCTGATATAGAGGAAAAACTGGGAGATCAGGGACACAGTGAACTGATATAGGGGAAAAACTGGGAGATCAGGGATACAGTGATCTGATATAGGGGAAAAACTGGGAGATCAGGCACACAGTGATCTGATACAGGGAAGAAACTGGGAGATCAGGGACACAGTGATCTGATTTAGGGAAGAAACTGGGAGATCAGGGATACAGTGATCTGATATAGGGGAAAAACTGGGAGATCAGGGACACAGTGATCTGATAGAGGGGAAGAAAGTGGGAGATCAGGGATACAGTGATCGGTTTTAAGTGAAAAAACTGGGAGATCAGGGACACAGTGAGCTGATATAGGGAAGAAACTGGGAGATCAGAGACACAGTGATCTGATATAGGGGAAAAACTGGGAGATCAGGGACACAGTGATCTTATATAGGGAAAAACTGGGAGATCAGGGACACAGTGATCTGATATAGTGAAGAAACCGGGAGATCAGGGGCACAGTGATCTGATTTAGGGAAGAAACTGGGAAATCAGGGATACAGTGATCTGATATAGGGGAAAAACTGGGAGATCAGGGACACAGTGATCTAATTTAGGGAAGAAACTAGGAGATCAGGCACACAGTGATCTGATATAGGGGAAAAACTGGGAGATCAGGGACACAGTGATCTGATATAGGGGGAAAAACTGGCAGATCAGGGACACAGTTATCTGATTTAGTGAAGAAACTGGGAGATCAGGCACACAGTGATCTGATATAGGGGAAAAACTGGGAGATCAGGGACACAGTGATCTGATTTAGGGAAGAAACTGGGAGATCAGGCAAACAGTGATCTGATATAGGAGAAAAACTGGGAGATCAGGGACACAGTGGTCGGATATAGGGGAAAAACGGGGAGATCAGGGACACAGTGAACTGATATAGGGGGAAAAACTGGGAGATCAGGGACACAGTTATCTGATATAGAGGAAAAACTGGGAGATCAGGGACACAGTGAACTGATATAGGGGAAAAACTGGGAGATGAGGGAAACAGTGATCTGATATAGGGGAAAAACTGGGAGATCAGGCACACAGTGATCTGATACAGGGAAGAAACTGGGAGATCAGGGACACAGTGATCTGATTTAGGGAAGAAACTGGGAGATTAGGGATACAGTGATCTGATATAGGGGAAAAACTGGGAGATCAGGGACACAGTGATCTGATAGAGGGGAATAACTGGGATATCAGGGATACAGTGATCTGATATTGGGGGAAAACTGGGAGATCAGGCACACAGTGATCTGATATAGGGAAGAAACTGGGAGATCAGGGACACAGTGATCTGATTTAGGGAAGAAACTGGGAGACCAGGGATACAGTGATCTGATGTAGGGAAGAAACTGGGAGATCAGGGACACAGTGATCTGATTTAGGGAAGAAACTGGGAGATCAGGGATACAGTGATCTGATATAGGGGAAAAACTGGGAGATCAGGGACACAGTGATCGGATATAGGGGAAAAACCGGGAGATCAGGGACACAGTGAACTGATATAGGGGGAAAAACTGGGAGATCAGGGACACAGTGATCTGATATAGGGGAAAAACTGGGAGATCAGGGACACAGTGATCGGATATAGGGGAAAAACCGGGAGATCAGGGACACAGTGAACTGATATACGGGGAAAAACTGGGAGATCAGGGACACAGTTATCTGATATAGGGGAAAAACTGGGAGATCAGGGACACAGTGATCGGATATAGGGGAAAAACCGGAAGATCAGGGACAAAGTGAACTGATATAGGGGGAAAAACTGGGAGATCAGGGACACAGTTATCTGATATAGGGGAAAAACTCGGAGATCAGGGACACAGTGAACTGATATAGGGGAAAAACTGGGAGATCAGGGATACAGTGATCTGATATAGGGGAAAAACTGGGAGATCAGGCACACACTGATCTGATATAGGGATGAAACTGGGAGATCAGGGACACAGTGATCTGATATAGGGGAAAAACTGGGAGATCATGGAAACAGTGATCGGATATAGGGAAGAAACTGGAAGATCAGGGACACAGTAATCTGATTTAGGGAAGAAACTGGGAGATCTGGGACACAGTGATGTGATATAGGGGAAAACTGCGAGATCAGGGATACAGTGATCTGATATAGGGAAAAAAACTGGGAGATCAGGGACACAGTGATCTGATATAGGGGTAAAACTGGGAGATCAGGGACACAGTGATCTGATATAGGGGAAAAACTGGGAGATCAGGGACACAGTGATCTGATATAGGGGAAAAACTGGGAGATCAGGGACACAGTGATCTGATATAGGGGAAAAACTGGGAGATCAGGGACACAGTGATCTGATATAGGGGAAAAACTGGGAATTCAGGGACACAGTGAACTGATATAGTGGAAAAACTGGGAGATCAGAGACACAGTGATCTGATAGAGGGGAAGAAACTGGGAGATCAGGGATACAGTGATCGGTTTTAGGCGAAAAAACTGGGAGATCAGGGACACTGTGAACTGATATAGGGAAGAAACTGGGAGTTCAGAGACACAGTGATCTGATATAGGGAAGAAACTGGGAGATCAGGGACACAGTGATCTGATATAGGGGAAAACTGGGAGATCAGGGACACAGTGATCTGATATAGGGGAAAAACTGGGAGATCAGGGACACAGTGATCTGATATAGGGAAAAACTGGGAGATCAGGCACACAGTGATCTGATATAGGGAAGAAACTGGGAGATCAGGGGCACAGTGATCTGATTTAGGGAAGAAACTGGGAAATCAGGGATACAGTGATCTGATATAGGGAAGAAACTGGGAGATCAGGGACACAGTGATCGGATATAGGGGAAAAACCGGGAGATCAGGGACACAGTGAACTGATATCGGGGGAAAAACTGGGAGATCAGGGACACAGTGATCTGATATAGGGGAAAAACTGGGAGATCAGGGACACAGTGATCTGATTTAGGGAAGAAACTGGGAAATCAGGGATACAGTGATCTGATATAGGGAAGAAACTGGGAGATCAGGGACACAGTGAACTGATATCGGGAAGAAACTGGGAGATCAGAGACACAGTGATCTGATATATGGAAGAAACTGGGAGATCAGGGACACAGTGATCTGATACAGGGGAAAACTGGGAGATCAGGGACACAGTGATCTGATATAGGGGAAAAACTGGGAGATCAGGGACACAGTGATCTGATATAGGGAAAAACTGGGAGATCAGGCACACAGTGATCTCATATAGGGAAGAAACTGGGAGATCAGGGGCACAGTGATCTGATTTAGGGAAGAAACTGGGAAATCAGGGATACAGTGATCTGATATAGGGAAGAAACTGGGAGATCAGGGACACAGTGATCTGATTTCGGGAAGAAACTGGGAGATCAGGGATACAGTGATCTGATATAGGGGAAAAACTGGGAGATCAGGGACACAGTGATCGGATATAGGGGAAAAACCGGGAGATCAGGGACACAGTGAACTGATATCGGGGGAAAAACTGGGAGATCAGGGACACAGTTATCTGATATAGGGGAAAAACTGGGAGATCAGGGACACAGTGATCGGATATAGGGGAAAAACCGGGAGATGAGGGACACAGTGAACTGATATAGGGGGAAAAACTGGGAGATCAGGGACACAGTTATCTGATATAGGGGAAAAACTGGGAGATCAGGGACACAGTGATCGGATATAGGGGAAAAACCGGAAGATCAGGGACACAGTGAACTGATAAAGGGGGAAAAACTGGGAGATCAGGGACACAGTGATCTGATATAGGGGAAAAACTGGGAGATCAGGGACACAGTGAACTGATATAGGGGGAAAACTGGGAGATCTGGCACACAGTGATCTGATATAGGGAAGAAACTGGGAGATCAGGGAGACAGTGATCTGATATAGGGGAAAACTGGGAGATCAGGGAAACAGTGATCGGATATAGGGAAGAAACTGGAAGATCAGGGACACAGTGATCTGATATAGGGGTACAACTGGGAGATCAGGGACACAGTGATCGGATATAGGGGAAAAACCGGAAGATCAGGGACACAGTGAACTGATAAAGGGGGAAAAACTGGGAGATCAGGGACACAGTGATCTGATATAGGGGAAAAACTGGGAGATCAGGGACACAGTGAACTGATATAGGGGGAAAACTGGGAGATCTGGCACACAGTGATCTGATATAGGGAAGAAACTGGGAGATCAGGGAGACAGTGATCTGATATAGGGGAAAACTGGGAGATCAGGGAAACAGTGATCGGATATAGGGAAGAAACTGGAAGATCAGGGACACAGTGATCTGATTTAGGGACGAAACTGGGAGATCAGGGACACAGTGATCTGTTTTAGGGAAGAAACTGGGAGATCTGGGACACAGTGACGTGATATAGGGGAAAACTGGGAGATCAGGGATACAGTGATCTGATATAGGGAAAAAACTGGGAGATCAGGGACACAGTGATCTGATATAGGGGTACAACTGGGAGATCAGGGACACAGTGAACTGATATAGGGGAAAAACTGGGAGATCAGGGATCTGACATAGGGGAAAAACTGGGAGATCATGGACACAGTGAACTGATATAGGGAAGAAACTGGGAGATCAGAGACACAGTGATTGGATATAGGGGAAAAACTGGGATATCAGGGACACAGTGATCTGATATAGGGGAAAAACTGGGAGATCAGGGACACAGTGATCTGATATAGGGGGAAAAACTGGGAATTCAGGGGCACAGTGAACTGATATAGGGGAAAAACTGGGAGATCAGAGACACAGTGATCTGATAGAGGGGAAGACACTGGGAGATCAGGGATACAGTGATCGGTTTTAGGCTAAAAAACTGGGAGATCAGGGACACAGTGAACTGATATAGGGAAGAAATTGGGAGGTCAGAGACACAGCGATCTGATATAGGGAAGAAACTAGGAGATCAGGGACACAGTGATCTGATATAGGGGAAAACTGGGAGATGAGTGACACAGTGATCTGATATAGGGGAAAAACTGGGAGATCAGGGACACCGTGATCGGATATAGGGGAAAAACCGGGAGATCAGGGACACAGTGATCGGATATAGGGGAAAAACCGGGAGATCAGGGACACAGTGAACTGATAGAGGGGAAAAACTGGGAGATCAGGGACACAGTGATCTGATATAGGGGAAAAACTGGGAGATCAGGGACACAGGGATCTGATATAAGGGAAAAACTGGGAGATCAGGGATCTGACATAGGGGAAAAACTGGGAGATCAGGGACACAGTGATCGGATATAGGGAAGAAACTGGGAGATCAGGGACACAGTGATCTGATATAGGGGAAAAACTGGGAGATCAGGGACGCAGTGATCTGATATAGGGAAAAAACTGGGAGATCAGGGACACAGTGAACTGATATAGGGGAAAAACTGGGAGATCAGAGACACAGTGATCTGATATAGGGGGAAAAACTGGGAGATCAGGGACACAGTGAACTGATATAGGGGAAAAACTGGGAGATCAGAGACACAGTGATCTGATATAGGGGAATAAACTGGGAGATCAGGGACACAGTGATCGGATATAGGGGAAAAACTGGGAGATCAGGGACACAGTGATCTGATATAGGGAAAAAACTGGGAGATCAGGGACACAGTGATCGGATATAGGGGAAAAACTTGGAGATCAGGGACACAGTGATCTGATATAGGGGGAAAAACTGGGAGATCAGGGACACAGTGAACTGATATAGGGGAAAAACTGGGAGATCAGAGACACAGTGATCTGATATAGGGGAATAAACTGGGAGATCAAGGATTCATTGATCGGATATAGGGGAAAAAACTGGGAGATCAGGGACACAGTGAACTGATATAGGGAAGAAACTGGGAGATCAGGGACACAGTGATCTGATATAGGGGAAAAACTGGGAGATCAGGGACACAGTGATCTGATATAGGGAAGAAGCTGGGAGATCAGGGACACAGTGATCGGATATAGGGAAGAAGCTGGGAGATCAGGGACACAGTGATCGGATATAGGGAAGAAACTTCGAGATCAGGGACACAGTGATCTGATATAGGGGGAAAACTGGGAGATCAGGGACACAGTGAACTGATATAGGGGGAAAACTGGGAGATCTGGCACACAGTGATCTGATATAGGGAAGAAACTGGGAGATCAGGGAGACAGTGATCTGATATAGGGGAAAACTGGGAGATCAGGGAAACAGTGATCGGATATAGGGAAGAAACTGGAAGATCAGGGACACAGTGATCTGATTTAGGGACGAAACTGGGAGATCAGGGACACAGTGATCTGTTTTAGGGAAGAAACTGGGAGATCTGGGACACAGTGACGTGATATAGGGGAAAACTGGGAGATCAGGGATACAGTGATCTGATATAGGGAAAAAACTGGGAGATCAGGGACACAGTGATCTGATATAGGGGTACAACTGGGAGATCAGGGACACAGTGAACTGATATAGGGGAAAAACTGGGAGATCAGGGATCTGACATAGGGGAAAAACTGGGAGATCATGGACACAGTGAACTGATATAGGGAAGAAACTGGGAGATCAGAGACACAGTGATTGGATATAGGGGAAAAACTGGGAGATCAGGGACACAGTGATCTGATATAGGGGAAAAACTGGGAGATCAGGGACACAGTGATCTGATATAGGGGGAAAAACTGGGAATTCAGGGACACAGTGAACTGATATAGGGGAAAAACTGGGAGATCAGAGACACAGTGATCTGATAGAGGGGAAGACACTGGGAGATCAGGGATACAGTGATCGGTTTTAGGCTAAAAAACTGGGAGATCAGGGACACAGTGAACTGATATAGGGAAGAAATTGGGAGGTCAGAGACACAGCGATCTGATATAGGGAAGAAACTAGGAGATCAGGGACACAGTGATCTGATATAGGGGAAAACTGGGAGATGAGGGACACAGTGATCTGATATAGGGGAAAAACTGGGAGATCAGGGACACCGTGATCGGATATAGGGGAAAAACCGGGAGATCAGGGACACAGTGATCGGATATAGGGGAAAAACCGGGAGATCAGGGACACAGTGAACTGATAGAGGGGAAAAACTGGGAGATCAGGGACACAGTGATCTGATATAGGGGAAAAACTGGGAGATCAGGGACACAGGGATCTGATATAAGGGAAAAACTGGGAGATCAGGGATCTGACATAGGGGAAAAACTGGGAGATCAGGGACACAGTGATCGGATATAGGGAAGAAACTGGGAGATCAGGGACACAGTGATCTGATATAGGGGAAAAACTGGGAGATCAGGGACGCAGTGATCTGATATAGGGAAAAAACTGGGAGATCAGAGACAAAGTGATCGGACATAGGGGAAAAACTGGGAGATCAGGGACACAGTGATCTGATATAGGGAAAAAACTGGGAGATCAGGGACACAGTGATCGGATATAGGGGAAAAACTTGGAGATCAGGGACACAGTGATCTGATATAGGGGGAAAAACTGGGAGATCAGGGACACAGTGAACTGATATAGGGGAAAAACTGGGAGATCAGAGACACAGTGATCTGATATAGGGGAATAAACTGGGAGATCAAGGATTCATTGATCGGATATAGGGGAAAAAACTGGGAGATCAGGGACACAGTGAACTGATATAGGGAAGAAACTGGGAGATCAGGGACACAGTGATCTGATATAGGGGAAAAACTGGGAGATCAGGGACACAGTGATCTGATATAGGGAAGAAGCTGGGAGATCAGGGACACAGTGATCGGATATAGGGAAGAAGCTGGGAGATCAGGGACACAGTGATCGGATATAGGGAAGAAACTTCGAGATCAGGGACACAGTGATCTGATATAGGGGGAAAACTGGGAGATCAGGGACACAGTGATCTGATATAGGGGAAAACCTGGGAGAGCAGGGACACAGTGAGCTGATATAGGGGAAAAACTGGGAGATCAGGGACACAGGGATCTGATATAGGGACGAAACAGGGAGATCAGGGACACAGGGATCTGATATAGGGGAAAAATTGGGAGATCAGGGATCTGACATAGGGGAAAAACTGGGAGATCAGGGACACAGTGATCGGATATAGGGAAGAAACTGGGAGATCAGGGACACAGTGATCTGATATAGGGGAAAAACTGGGTGATCAGGGACACAGTGATCTGATAAAGGGGAAAAACTGGGAGATCAGGGACGCAGTGATCTGATATAGGGAAAAAACTGGGAGATCAGAGACACAGTGATCGGATATAGGGGAAAAACTGGGAGATCAGGGACACAGTGATCGGATATAGGGGAACAACTGGGAGATCAGGGACACAGTGAACTGATATAGGGGAAAAACCGGGAGATCAGGGACACAGTGAAGTGATATAGGGGAAAAACCGAGAGATCAGGGACACAGTGATCTGATTTCGGGGAAAAACTGGGAGATCTGGGACACAGGGATCTGATATAGGGAAGAAACTGGGAGATCAGGGACACAGGGATCTGATATAAGTGAAAAACTGGGAGATCAGGGATCTGACATAGGGGAAAAACTGGGAGATCAGGGACACAGTGATCGGATATAGGGAAGAAACTGGGAGATCAGGGACACAGTGATCTGATATAGGGGAAAAACTGGGAGATCAGGGACACAGTGATCTGATATAGGGGAAAAACTGGGAGATCAGGGACGCAGTGATCAGATATAGGGAAAAAACTGGGAGATCAGAGACAAAGTGATTGGACATTGGGGAAAAACTGGGAGATCAGGGACACAGTGATCTGATATAGGGAAAAAACTGGGAGGTCAGGGACACAGTGATCGGATATAGGGGAAAAACTGGGAGATCAGGGACACAGTGATCTGATATGGGGGAAAAAATGGGAGATCAGGGACACAGCGAACTGATATAGGGGAAAAACTGGGAGATCAGAGACACAGTGATCTGATATAGGGGAAGAAACTGGGAGATCAAGGATTCATTGATCGGATATAGGGGAAAAAACTGGGAGATCAGGGACACAGTGAACTGATATAGGGAAGAAACTGGGAGATCAGGGACACAGTGATCTGATATAGGGGAAAACTGGGAGATCAGGGACACAGTGATCTGATATAGGGGAAAAACTGGGAGATCAGGGACACAGTGATCTGATATAGGGAAGAAGCTGGGAGATCAGGGACACAGTGATCGGATACAGGGAAGAAGCTCGGAGATCAGGGACACAGTGATCGGATATAGGGAAGAAACTTGGAGATCAGGGACACAGTGATCTGATATAGGGGGAAAACTGGGAGATCAGGGACACAGTGATCTGATATAGGGAAGAAACTGGGAGATCAGGGACACAGTGATCTGATATAGGGGAAAACTGGGAGATCAGGAACACAGTGATCTGATATATGGAAGAAACTGGGAGATCAGGCACACAGTGATCTGATATAGGGGAAAAACTGGGAGATCAGGGACACATTGATCTGATATAGGGGAAAAACTGGGAGATCAGGGATACAGTGATCTGATATAGGGAAGAAACTGGGATAATCAGAGACACAGTGATCTGATATAGGGAAGAAACTGGGAGATCAGGGACACAGTGATCTGATATAGGGGAAAACTGGGAGATCAGGGACACAGTGATCTGATATAGGGGAAAAACTGGGAGATCAGGGACACAGTGATCTGATACAGGGAAGAAGCTGGGAGATCAGCGAAACAGTGATCCGATATAGGGAAGAAGCTGGGAGATCAGGGACACAGTGATCGGATATAGGGAAGAAACTGGGAGATCAGGGACACAGTGATCTGATATAGGGGAAAACTGGGATATCAGGGACACAGTGATCTGATATAGGGGGAAAACCGGGAGATCAGGGATGCAGTGATCTAATATAGGGGAAAAACTGGGAGATCAGGGACACAGTTCTCTGATATGGGGGAAAACTGGGAGATCAGGGACACAGTAATCTGATTTAGGGAAGAAACTGGGAGATCAGGGACACAGTGATCTGATATAGGGGAAAACTGGGAGATCAGGGACACAGTGATCTGATATAGGGAAGAAACTGGGAGATCAGGGACACAGTGATCTGATATAGGGGAAAACTGGGAGATCAGGAACACAGTGAGCTGATATAGGGGAAAAACTGGGAGATCAGGGACACATTGATCTGATATAGGGGAAAAACTGGGAGATCAGGGACACAGTTATCTGATATAGGGGAAAAACTGGGAGATCAGGGACACAGTGATCTGATATAGGGGGAAAACTGGGAGATCAGGGACACAGTGATCTGATATAGGGGGAAAACTGGGAGATCAGGTACACAGTGATCTGATAGAGGGAAAACTGGGAGATCAGGGACACAGTGATCTGATATAGGGGGAAAAACTGGGAGATCAGGGACACAGTGAACTGATATAGGGAAGAAACTGGGAGATCAGGGACACAGTGATCTGATATAGGGGAAAAACTGGGAGATCAGGGACACAGTGAACTGATATAGGGGAAAAACTGGGAGATCAGGGACACAGTGAGCTGATATAGGGGAAAAACTGGGAGATCAGGGACACAGTGATCTGATATAGGGGAAAAACTGGGAGATCAGGGACACAGTGATCTGATAGAGGGGGAAAAACTGGGAGATCAGGGACACAGCGATCTGATTTAGGGGAAAACTGGGAGATCAGGGACACAGTGATCTGACAGAGGGGAAAAACCAGGAGTTCAGGGACACAGTGAACTGATATAGGGGAAAAACTGGGAGATCAGGGACACAGTGACCTGATATGGTGGAAAAACTGGGAGATCAGGGATCTGACATAGGGGAAAACTGGGAGATCAGGGACACAGTGAACTGATATAGGGGAAAAACTGGGAGATCAGGGACATAGCGCTGTGATATAGGTGAAAAACTGGGAGATCAGGGACACAGTGATCTGATATTTGGAAAAACTGGGAGATCAGGGACACAGTGATCTGATATAGGGGGAAAACTGGGAGATCAGGGATCTGACATTGGGGAAAAACTGGAGATCAGGGACACAGTGAACTGATATAGGGGAAAATCTGGGAGATCAGGGATACAGTGATCTGATATAGGGGAAAAATTGGGAGATCAGGGACACAGTGATCTGATATAGGGGAAAAACTGGGAGATCAGGGACACAGTGATCTGGTTTGGGAAGAAACTGGGAGATCAGGGATACAGTGATCTGATATAGGGGGAAATACTGGGAGATCAGGGACACAGTGATCTGGTTTGGGAAGAAACTGGGAGATCAGGGACACAGTGATCTGATAGAGGGAAAAACTGGGAGATCAGCGACACAGTGATTTAATATAGGGGGAAAACTGGGAGATCAGGGAAACAGTGAACTGATATAGGGCTAAAACTGGGAGATCAGGGACACAGTGAACTGATATAGGGAAGAAACTGGGAGATCAGGGACACAGTGATCTGATATAGGGGAAAAACTGGGAGATCAGGGGCACAGTGATCTGATATAGGGGAAGAAACTGGGATATCAGGGATTCATTGATCGGATATAGGGGAAAAAACTGGGAGATCAGGGATACAGTGAACTGATATTGGGAAGAAACTGGGATAATCAGAGACACAGTGATCTGATATAGGGAAAACTGGGATATCAGGGACACCGTGATCGGATATAGGGTAAAAACTGGGAGATCAGGGACACAGTGATCGGATATAGGGGAAAAACCGGGAGATCAGGGACACAGTGAAGTGATATAGGGGAAAAACTGGGAGATCAGGGACACAGTGATCTGATTTCGGGGAAAAACTGGGAGATCTGGGACACAGGGATCTGATATAGGGAAGAAACTGGGAGATCAGGGACACAGGGATCTGATATAAGTGAAAAACTGGGAGATCAGGGATCTGACATAGGGGAAAAACTGGGAGATCAGGGACACAGTGATCGGATATAGGGAAGAAACTGGGAGATCAGGGACACAGTGATCTGATTTGGGGGAAAACTGGGAGATCAGGTACACAGTGATCTGATATAGGGGAAAAACTGGGAGATCAGGGACGCAGTGATCTGATATAGGGAAAAAACTGGGAGATCAGAGACAAAGTGATTGGACATTGGGGAAAAACTGGGAGATCAGGGACACAGTGATCTGATATAGGGAAAAAACTGGGAGGTCAGGGACACAGTGATCGGATATAGGGGAAAAACTGGGAGATCAGGGACACAGTGATCTGATATGGGGGGAAAAATGGGAGATCAGGGACACAGTGAACTGATATAGGGGAAAAACTGGGAGATCAGAGACACAAGTGATCTGATATAGGGGAAGAAACTGGGAGATCAAGGATTCATTGATCGGATATAGGGGAAAAAACTGGGAGATCAGGGACACAGTGAACTGATATAGGGAAGAAACTGGGAGATCAGGGACACAGTGATCTGATATAGGGGAAAACTGGGAGATCAGGGACACAGTGATCTGATATAGGGGAAAACTGGGAGATCAGGGACACAGTGATCTGATATAGGGGAAAAACTGGGAGATCAGGGACACAGTGATCTGATACAGGGAAGAAGCTGGGAGATCAGGGACACAGTGATCCGATATAGGGAAGAAGCTGGGAGATCAGGGACACAGTGATCGGATATAGGGAAGAAACTGGGAGATCAGGGACACAGTGATCTGATATAGGGGAAAACTGGGATATCAGGGACACAGTGTTCTGATACAGGGGGAAAACCGGGAGATCAGGGATGCAGTGATCTAATATAGGGGAAAAACTGGGAGATCAGGGACACAGTTCTCTGATATGGGGGAAAACAGGGAGATCAGGGACACAGTAATCTGATTTAGGGAAGAAACAGGGAGATCAGGGACACAGTGATCTGATATAGGGGAAAACTGGGAGATCAGGGACACAGTGATCTGATATTGGGAAGAAACTGGGAGATCAGGGACACAGTGATCTGATATAGGGGAAAACTGGGAGATCAGGAACACAGTGATCTGATATAGGGGAAAAACTGGGAGATCAGGGACACATTGATCTGATATAGGGGAAAAACTGGGAGATCAGGGACACAGTTATCTGATATAGGGGACAAACTGGGAGATCAGGGACACAGTGATCTGATATAGGGGGAAAACTGGGAGATCAGGGACACAGTGATCTGATATATTGGGAAAACTGGGAGATCAGGTACACAGTGATCTGATAGAGGGAAAACTGGGAGATCAGGGACACAGTGATCTGATATAGGGGGAAAAACTGGGAGATCAGGGACACAGTGAACTGATATAGGGAAGAAACTGGGAGATCAGGGACACAGTGATCTGATATAGGGGAAAAACTGGGAGATCAGGGACACAGTGAACTGATATAGGGGAAAAACTGGGAGATCAGGGACACAGTGAGCTGATATAGGGGAAAAACTGGGAGATCAGGGACACAGTGATCTGATATAGGGGAAAAACTGGGAGATCAGGGACACAGTGATCTGATAGAGGGGGAAAAACTGGGAGATCAGGGACACAGCGATCTGATTTAGGGGAAAACTGGGAGATCAGGGACACAGTGATCTGACAGAGGGGAAAAACCAGGAGATCAGGGACACAGTGAACTGATATAGGGGAAAAACTGGGAGATCAGGGACACAGTGATCTGATATGGTGGAAAAACTGGGAGATCAGGGATCTGACATAGGGGAAAAACTGGGAGATCAGGGACACAGTGAACTGATATAGGGGAAAAACTGGGAGATCAGGGACATAGCGCTGTGATATAGGTGAAAAACTGGGAGATCAGGGACACAGTGATCTGATATTTGGAAAAACTGGGAGATCAGGGACACAGTGATCTGATATAGGGGGAAAACTGGGAGATCAGGGATATGACATAGGGGAAAAACTGCAGATCAGGGTCACAGTGAACTGATATAGGGGAAAATCTGGGAGATCAGGGATACAGTGATCTGATATAGGGGAAAAATTGGGAGATCAGGGACACAGTGATCTGATATAGGGGAAAAACTGGGAGATCAGGGACACAGTGATCTGGTTTGGGAAGAAACTGGGAGATCAGGGATACAGTGATCTGATATAGGGGGAAATACTGGGAGATCAGGGACACAGTGATCTGGTTTGGGAAGAAACTGGGAGATCAGGGACACAGTGTTCTGATAGAGGGAAAAACTGGGAGATCAGCGACACAGTGATTTAATATAGGGGGAAAACTGGGAGATCAGGGAAACAGTGAACTGATATAGGGCTAAAACTGGGAGATCAGGGACACAGTGAACTGATATAGGGAAGAAACTGGGAGATCAGGGACACAGTGATCTGATATAGGGGAAAAACTGGGAGATCAGGGGCACAGTGATCGGATATAGGGGAAAAACTGGGAGATCAGGGACACAGTGATCGGATATAGGGGAAAAACCGAGAGATCAGGGACACAGTGAACTGATATAGGGGAAAAACTGGGAGATCAGGGACACAGGGATCTGATATAGGAAAGAAACTGGGAGATTAGGGACACAGGGATCTGATATAGGGGAAAAACTGGGAGATCAGGGATCTGACATAGGGGAAAAACTGGGAGATCAGGGACACAGTGATCGGATATAGGGAAGAAACTGGGAGATCAGGGACACAGTGATCTGATATAGGGGAAAAACTGGGAGATCAGGGTCACAGTGATCTGATATAGGGGAAAAACTGGGAGATCAGGGACGCAGTGATCGGATATAGGGGATAAACTGGGAGATCAGGGACACAGTGATCGGATATAGGGGAAAAACTGGGAGATCAGGGACACAGTGAACTGATATAGGGGAAAAACGGGGAGATCAGGGACACAGTGATCTGATATAGGGGGAAATACTGGGAGATCAGGGACACAGTGAACTGATATAGGGGAAAAACTGGGAGATCAGAGACACAGTGATCTGATGTAGGGGAAGAAACTGGGAGATCAGGGATTCATTGTTCGGATATAGGGGAAAAAACTGGGAGATCAGGGACACAGTGAACTGATATTGGGAAGAAACTGGGATAATCAGAGACACAGTGATCTGATATAGGGAAGAAACTGGGAGATCAGGGACACAGTGATCTGATATAGGGGAAAACTGGGAGATCAGGGACACAGTGATCTGATATAGGGGAAAACCTGGGAGATCAGGGACACAGTGATCTGATATAGGGAAGAAGCTGGGAGATCAGGGACACAGTGATCGAATATAGGGAAGAAGCTGAGAGATCAGGGACACAGTGAGCTGATATAGGGAAAAACTCGGAGATCAGGGACACAGTGAGCTGATATAGGGGAAAAACTGGAAGATCAGGGACACAGTGATCTGATATAGGGGAAAAACTGGGAGATCAGGGACACAGTGATCTGATATAGGGGAAAAACTGGGAGATCAGGGATCTGACATAGGGGAAAAACTGGGAGATCAGGGACACAGTGAACTGATATAGGGGAAAAACTGGGAGATCAGGGACACAGTGATCTGATATAGGGGAAAACTGGGAGATCAGGGACACAGTGATCTGATATAGGGGAAAAACCGGGAGATCAGGGACACAGTGAACTGATATAGGGGAAAAACTGGGAGATCAGGGACACAGTGATCTGATATAGGGGAAAAACTGGGAGATCAGGGATCTGACATAGGGGAAAAACTGGGAGATCAGGGACACAGTGAACTGATATAGGGGAAAAACTGGGAGATCAGGGACATAGCGATGTGATCTAGGGGAAAAACTGGGAGATCAGGGACACAGTGATCTGTTATAGGGTAAAACTGGGAGATCAGGGACACAGTGATCTGATATAGGGGAAAAACCGGGAGATCAGGGATCTGATATATGGGGAAAACTGGGTGATCAGGGACACAGTGAACTGATAAAGGGGGAAAACAGGGAGATCAGGGACACAGTGATCTGGTTTGGGAAGAAACTGGGAGATCAGGGACACAGTGAACTGATAAAGGGGGAAAACTGGGAGATGAGGGACACAGTGATCTGGTTTGGGAAGAAACTGGGAGATCAGGGACACAGTGATCTGATAGAGGGAAAAACTGGGAGATCAGGGACACAGTGATTTAATATAGGGGGAAAAACTGGGAGATCAGGGACACAGAGAACTGGTATAGGGTTAAAACTGGGAGATCAGGGACACAGTGAACTGATATAGCGGGAAAAACTGGGAGATCGGGGCACAGTGATCTGATATAGGGGAAAAACTGGGAGATCAGGGACACAGTGAACTGATATAGGGGAAAAACTGGGAGATCAGGTACACAGTGATCTGATATAGGGGGAAAAACTGGGAGATGAGGGACACAGTGAACTGATATATGAGAAAAAACTGGGAGATCAGAGACACAGTGATCTGATATAGGGGAAAAACTGGGAGATCAGGGACACAGTGATCTGATATAGGGGAAGAAACTGGAAGATCAGGGACACAGTGATCTGATATAGGGGAAAAACTGGGAGATCAGGGACACAGTGATCTGATATAGGGGAAAAACTGGGAGATCAGGGATCTGACATAGGGGAAAAACTGGGAGATCAGGGACACAGTGAACTGATATAGGGGAAAAACTGGGAGATCAGGGACACAGTGATCTGATATAGGGGAAAACTGGGAGATCAGGGACACAGTGATCTGATATAGGGGAAAAACCGGGAGATCAGGGACACAGTGAACTGATATAGGGGAAAAACCGGGAGATCAGGGACACAGTGAACTGACATAGGGGAAAATCTGGGAGATCAGGGACACAGTGAACTGATATAGGGGAAAAACTGGGAGATCAGGGACATAGCGATGTGATATAGGGGAAAAACTGGGAGATCAGGGACACAGTGATCTGTTATAGGGTAAAACTGGGAGATCAGGGACACAGTGATCTGATATAGGGGAAAAACCGGGAGATCAGGGATCTGATATAGGGGGAAAACTGGGAGATCAGGGACACAGTGAACTGATAAAGGGTGAAAACAGGGAGATCAGGGACACAGTGATCTGGTTTGGGAAGAAACTGGGAGATCAGGGACACAGTGATCTGATATAGGGGAAAAACTGGGAGATCAGGGACGCAGTGATCTGATATAGGGAAAAAACTGGGAGATCAGGGACACAGTGAACTGATATAGGGGAAAAACTGGGAGATCAGAGACACAGTGATCTGATATAGGGGGAAAAACTGGGAGATCAGGGACACAGTGAACTGATATAGGGGAAAAACTGGGAGATCAGAGACACAGTGATCTGATATAGGGGAATAAACTGGGAGATCAGGGACACAGTGATCGGATATAGGGGAAAAACTGGGAGATCAGGGACACAGTGATCTGATATAGGGAAAAAACTGGGAGATCAGGGACACAGTGATCGGATATAGGGGAAAAACTTGGAGATCAGGGACACAGTGATCTGATATAGGGGGAAAAACTGGGAGATCAGGGACACAGTGAACTGATATAGGGGAAAAACTGGGAGATCAGAGACACAGTGATCTGATATAGGGGAATAAACTGGGAGATCAAGGATTCATTGATCGGATATAGGGGAAAAAACTGGGAGATCAGGGACACAGTGAACTGATATAGGGAAGAAACTGGGAGATCAGGGACACAGTGATCTGATATAGGGGAAAAACTGGGAGATCAGGGACACAGTGATCTGATATAGGGAAGAAGCTGGGAGATCAGGGACACAGTGATCGGATATAGGGAAGAAGCTGGGAGATCAGGGACACAGTGATCGGATATAGGGAAGAAACTTCGAGATCAGGGACACAGTGATCTGATATAGGGGGAAAACTGGGAGATCAGGGACACAGTGAACTGATATAGGGGGAAAACTGGGAGATCTGGCACACAGTGATCTGATATAGGGAAGAAACTGGGAGATCAGGGAGACAGTGATCTGATATAGGGGAAAACTGGGAGATCAGGGAAACAGTGATCGGATATAGGGAAGAAACTGGAAGATCAGGGACACAGTGATCTGATTTAGGGACGAAACTGGGAGATCAGGGACACAGTGATCTGTTTTAGGGAAGAAACTGGGAGATCTGGGACACAGTGACGTGATATAGGGGAAAACTGGGAGATCAGGGATACAGTGATCTGATATAGGGAAAAAACTGGGAGATCAGGGACACAGTGATCTGATATAGGGGTACAACTGGGAGATCAGGGACACTGTGAACTGATATAGGGGAAAAACTGGGAGATCAGGGATCTGACATAGGGGAAAAACTGGGAGATCATGGACACAGTGAACTGATATAGGGAAGAAACTGGGAGATCAGAGACACAGTGATTGGATATAGGGGAAAAACTGGGAGATCAGGGACACAGTGATCTGATATAGGGGAAAAACTGGGAGATCAGGGACACAGTGATCTGATATAGGGGGAAAAACTGGGAATTCAGGGACACAGTGAACTGATATAGGGGAAAAACTGGGAGATCAGAGACACAGTGATCTGATAGAGGGGAAGACACTGGGAGATCAGGGATACAGTGATCGGTTTTAGGCTAAAAAACTGGGAGATCAGGGACACAGTGAACTGATATAGGGAAGAAATTGGGAGGTCAGAGACACAGCGATCTGATATAGGGAAGAAACTAGGAGATCAGGGACACAGTGATCTGATATAGGGGAAAACTGGGAGATGAGGGACACAGTGATCTGATATAGGGGAAAAACTGGGAGATCAGGGACACCGTGATCGGATATAGGGGAAAAACCGGGAGATCAGGGACACAGTGATCGGATATAGGGGAAAAACCGGGAGATCAGGGACACAGTGAACTGATAGAGGGGAAAAACTGGGAGATCAGGGACACAGTGATCTGATATAGGGGAAAAACTGGGAGATCAGGGACACAGGGATCTGATATAAGGGAAAAACTGGGAGATCAGGGATCTGACATAGGGGAAAAACTGGGAGATCAGGGACACAGTGATCGGATATAGGGAAGAAACTGGGAGATCAGGGACACAGTGATCTGATATAGGGGAAAAACTGGGAGATCAGGGACGCAGTGATCTGATATAGGGAAAAAACTGGGAGATCAGAGACAAAGTGATCGGACATAGGGGAAAAACTGGGAGATCAGGGACACAGTGATCTGATATAGGGAAAAAACTGGGAGATCAGGGACACAGTGATCGGATATAGGGGAAAAACTTGGAGATCAGGGACACAGTGATCTGATATAGGGGGAAAAACTGGGAGATCAGGGACACAGTGAACTGATATAGGGGAAAAACTGGGAGATCAGAGACACAGTGATCTGATATAGGGGAATAAACTGGGAGATCAAGGATTCATTGATCGGATATAGGGGAAAAAACTGGGAGATCAGGGACACAGTGAACTGATATAGGGAAGAAACTGGGAGATCAGGGACACAGTGATCTGATATAGGGGAAAAACTGGGAGATCAGGGACACAGTGATCTGATATAGGGAAGAAGCTGGGAGATCAGGGACACAGTGATCGGATATAGGGAAGAAGCTGGGAGATCAGGGACACAGTGATCGGATATAGGGAAGAAACTTCGAGATCAGGGACACAGTGATCTGATATAGGGGGAAAACTGGGAGATCAGGGACACAGTGATCTGATATAGGGGAAAACCTGGGAGAGCAGGGACACAGTGAGCTGATATAGGGGAAAAACTGGGAGATCAGGGACACAGGGATCTGATATAGGGACGAAACAGGGAGATCAGGGACACAGGGATCTGATATAGGGGAAAAATTGGGAGATCAGGGATCTGACATAGGGGAAAAACTGGGAGATCAGGGACACAGTGATCGGATATAGGGAAGAAACTGGGAGATCAGGGACACAGTGATCTGATATAGGGGAAAAACTGGGTGATCAGGGACACAGTGATCTGATAAAGGGGAAAAACTGGGAGATCAGGGACGCAGTGATCTGATATAGGGAAAAAACTGGGAGATCAGAGACACAGTGATCGGATATAGGGGAAAAACTGGGAGATCAGGGACACAGTGATCGGATATAGGGGAACAACTGGGAGATCAGGGACACAGTGAACTGATATAGGGGAAAAACCGGGAGATCAGGGACACAGTGAAGTGATATAGGGGAAAAACCGAGAGATCAGGGACACAGTGATCTGATTTCGGGGAAAAACTGGGAGATCTGGGACACAGGGATCTGATATAGGGAAGAAACTGGGAGATCAGGGACACAGGGATCTGATATAAGTGAAAAACTGGGAGATCAGGGATCTGACATAGGGGAAAAACTGGGAGATCAGGGACACAGTGATCGGATATAGGGAAGAAACTGGGAGATCAGGGACACAGTGATCTGATATAGGGGAAAAACTGGGAGATCAGGGACACAGTGATCTGATATAGGGGAAAAACTGGGAGATCAGGGACGCAGTGATCAGATATAGGGAAAAAACTGGGAGATCAGAGACAAAGTGATTGGACATTGGGGAAAAACTGGGAGATCAGGGACACAGTGATCTGATATAGGGAAAAAACTGGGAGGTCAGGGACACAGTGATCGGATATAGGGGAAAAACTGGGAGATCAGGGACACAGTGATCTGATATGGGGGAAAAAATGGGAGATCAGGGACACAGCGAACTGATATAGGGGAAAAACTGGGAGATCAGAGACACAGTGATCTGATATAGGGGAAGAAACTGGGAGATCAAGGATTCATTGATCGGATATAGGGGAAAAAACTGGGAGATCAGGGACACAGTGAACTGATATAGGGAAGAAACTGGGAGATCAGGGACACAGTGATCTGATATAGGGGAAAACTGGGAGATCAGGGACACAGTGATCTGATATAGGGGAAAAACTGGGAGATCAGGGACACAGTGATCTGATATAGGGAAGAAGCTGGGAGATCAGGGACACAGTGATCGGATACAGGGAAGAAGCTCGGAGATCAGGGACACAGTGATCGGATATAGGGAAGAAACTTGGAGATCAGGGACACAGTGATCTGATATAGGGGGAAAACTGGGAGATCAGGGACACAGTGATCTGATATAGGGAAGAAACTGGGAGATCAGGGACACAGTGATCTGATATAGGGGAAAACTGGGAGATCAGGAACACAGTGATCTGATATATGGAAGAAACTGGGAGATCAGGCACACAGTGATCTGATATAGGGGAAAAACTGGGAGATCAGGGACACATTGATCTGATATAGGGGAAAAACTGGGAGATCAGGGATACAGTGATCTGATATAGGGAAGAAACTGGGATAATCAGAGACACAGTGATCTGATATAGGGAAGAAACTGGGAGATCAGGGACACAGTGATCTGATATAGGGGAAAACTGGGAGATCAGGGACACAGTGATCTGATATAGGGGAAAAACTGGGAGATCAGGGACACAGTGATCTGATACAGGGAAGAAGCTGGGAGATCAGCGAAACAGTGATCCGATATAGGGAAGAAGCTGGGAGATCAGGGACACAGTGATCGGATATAGGGAAGAAACTGGGAGATCAGGGACACAGTGATCTGATATAGGGGAAAACTGGGATATCAGGGACACAGTGATCTGATATAGGGGGAAAACCGGGAGATCAGGGATGCAGTGATCTAATATAGGGGAAAAACTGGGAGATCAGGGACACAGTTCTCTGATATGGGGGAAAACTGGGAGATCAGGGACACAGTAATCTGATTTAGGGAAGAAACTGGGAGATCAGGGACACAGTGATCTGATATAGGGGAAAACTGGGAGATCAGGGACACAGTGATCTGATATAGGGAAGAAACTGGGAGATCAGGGACACAGTGATCTGATATAGGGGAAAACTGGGAGATCAGGAACACAGTGAGCTGATATAGGGGAAAAACTGGGAGATCAGGGACACATTGATCTGATATAGGGGAAAAACTGGGAGATCAGGGACACAGTTATCTGATATAGGGGAAAAACTGGGAGATCAGGGACACAGTGATCTGATATAGGGGGAAAACTGGGAGATCAGGGACACAGTGATCTGATATAGGGGGAAAACTGGGAGATCAGGTACACAGTGATCTGATAGAGGGAAAACTGGGAGATCAGGGACACAGTGATCTGATATAGGGGGAAAAACTGGGAGATCAGGGACACAGTGAACTGATATAGGGAAGAAACTGGGAGATCAGGGACACAGTGATCTGATATAGGGGAAAAACTGGGAGATCAGGGACACAGTGAACTGATATAGGGGAAAAACTGGGAGATCAGGGACACAGTGAGCTGATATAGGGGAAAAACTGGGAGATCAGGGACACAGTGATCTGATATAGGGGAAAAACTGGGAGATCAGGGACACAGTGATCTGATAGAGGGGGAAAAACTGGGAGATCAGGGACACAGCGATCTGATTTAGGGGAAAACTGGGAGATCAGGGACACAGTGATCTGACAGAGGGGAAAAACCAGGAGTTCAGGGACACAGTGAACTGATATAGGGGAAAAACTGGGAGATCAGGGACACAGTGACCTGATATGGTGGAAAAACTGGGAGATCAGGGATCTGACATAGGGGAAAACTGGGAGATCAGGGACACAGTGAACTGATATAGGGGAAAAACTGGGAGATCAGGGACATAGCGCTGTGATATAGGTGAAAAACTGGGAGATCAGGGACACAGTGATCTGATATTTGGAAAAACTGGGAGATCAGGGACACAGTGATCTGATATAGGGGGAAAACTGGGAGATCAGGGATCTGACATTGGGGAAAAACTGGAGATCAGGGACACAGTGAACTGATATAGGGGAAAATCTGGGAGATCAGGGATACAGTGATCTGATATAGGGGAAAAATTGGGAGATCAGGGACACAGTGATCTGATATAGGGGAAAAACTGGGAGATCAGGGACACAGTGATCTGGTTTGGGAAGAAACTGGGAGATCAGGGATACAGTGATCTGATATAGGGGGAAATACTGGGAGATCAGGGACACAGTGATCTGGTTTGGGAAGAAACTGGGAGATCAGGGACACAGTGATCTGATAGAGGGAAAAACTGGGAGATCAGCGACACAGTGATTTAATATAGGGGGAAAACTGGGAGATCAGGGAAACAGTGAACTGATATAGGGCTAAAACTGGGAGATCAGGGACACAGTGAACTGATATAGGGAAGAAACTGGGAGATCAGGGACACAGTGATCTGATATAGGGGAAAAACTGGGAGATCAGGGGCACAGTGATCTGATATAGGGGAAGAAACTGGGATATCAGGGATTCATTGATCGGATATAGGGGAAAAAACTGGGAGATCAGGGATACAGTGAACTGATATTGGGAAGAAACTGGGATAATCAGAGACACAGTGATCTGATATAGGGAAAACTGGGATATCAGGGACACCGTGATCGGATATAGGGTAAAAACTGGGAGATCAGGGACACAGTGATCGGATATAGGGGAAAAACCGGGAGATCAGGGACACAGTGAAGTGATATAGGGGAAAAACTGGGAGATCAGGGACACAGTGATCTGATTTCGGGGAAAAACTGGGAGATCTGGGACACAGGGATCTGATATAGGGAAGAAACTGGGAGATCAGGGACACAGGGATCTGATATAAGTGAAAAACTGGGAGATCAGGGATCTGACATAGGGGAAAAACTGGGAGATCAGGGACACAGTGATCGGATATAGGGAAGAAACTGGGAGATCAGGGACACAGTGATCTGATTTGGGGGAAAACTGGGAGATCAGGTACACAGTGATCTGATATAGGGGAAAAACTGGGAGATCAGGGACGCAGTGATCTGATATAGGGAAAAAACTGGGAGATCAGAGACAAAGTGATTGGACATTGGGGAAAAACTGGGAGATCAGGGACACAGTGATCTGATATAGGGAAAAAACTGGGAGGTCAGGGACACAGTGATCGGATATAGGGGAAAAACTGGGAGATCAGGGACACAGTGATCTGATATGGGGGGAAAAATGGGAGATCAGGGACACAGTGAACTGATATAGGGGAAAAACTGGGAGATCAGAGACACAAGTGATCTGATATAGGGGAAGAAACTGGGAGATCAAGGATTCATTGATCGGATATAGGGGAAAAAACTGGGAGATCAGGGACACAGTGAACTGATATAGGGAAGAAACTGGGAGATCAGGGACACAGTGATCTGATATAGGGGAAAACTGGGAGATCAGGGACACAGTGATCTGATATAGGGGAAAACTGGGAGATCAGGGACACAGTGATCTGATATAGGGGAAAAACTGGGAGATCAGGGACACAGTGATCTGATACAGGGAAGAAGCTGGGAGATCAGGGACACAGTGATCCGATATAGGGAAGAAGCTGGGAGATCAGGGACACAGTGATCGGATATAGGGAAGAAACTGGGAGATCAGGGACACAGTGATCTGATATAGGGGAAAACTGGGATATCAGGGACACAGTGTTCTGATACAGGGGGAAAACCGGGAGATCAGGGATGCAGTGATCTAATATAGGGGAAAAACTGGGAGATCAGGGACACAGTTCTCTGATATGGGGGAAAACAGGGAGATCAGGGACACAGTAATCTGATTTAGGGAAGAAACAGGGAGATCAGGGACACAGTGATCTGATATAGGGGAAAACTGGGAGATCAGGGACACAGTGATCTGATATTGGGAAGAAACTGGGAGATCAGGGACACAGTGATCTGATATAGGGGAAAACTGGGAGATCAGGAACACAGTGATCTGATATAGGGGAAAAACTGGGAGATCAGGGACACATTGATCTGATATAGGGGAAAAACTGGGAGATCAGGGACACAGTTATCTGATATAGGGGACAAACTGGGAGATCAGGGACACAGTGATCTGATATAGGGGGAAAACTGGGAGATCAGGGACACAGTGATCTGATATATTGGGAAAACTGGGAGATCAGGTACACAGTGATCTGATAGAGGGAAAACTGGGAGATCAGGGACACAGTGATCTGATATAGGGGGAAAAACTGGGAGATCAGGGACACAGTGAACTGATATAGGGAAGAAACTGGGAGATCAGGGACACAGTGATCTGATATAGGGGAAAAACTGGGAGATCAGGGACACAGTGAACTGATATAGGGGAAAAACTGGGAGATCAGGGACACAGTGAGCTGATATAGGGGAAAAACTGGGAGATCAGGGACACAGTGATCTGATATAGGGGAAAAACTGGGAGATCAGGGACACAGTGATCTGATAGAGGGGGAAAAACTGGGAGATCAGGGACACAGCGATCTGATTTAGGGGAAAACTGGGAGATCAGGGACACAGTGATCTGACAGAGGGGAAAAACCAGGAGATCAGGGACACAGTGAACTGATATAGGGGAAAAACTGGGAGATCAGGGACACAGTGATCTGATATGGTGGAAAAACTGGGAGATCAGGGATCTGACATAGGGGAAAAACTGGGAGATCAGGGACACAGTGAACTGATATAGGGGAAAAACTGGGAGATCAGGGACATAGCGCTGTGATATAGGTGAAAAACTGGGAGATCAGGGACACAGTGATCTGATATTTGGAAAAACTGGGAGATCAGGGACACAGTGATCTGATATAGGGGGAAAACTGGGAGATCAGGGATATGACATAGGGGAAAAACTGCAGATCAGGGTCACAGTGAACTGATATAGGGGAAAATCTGGGAGATCAGGGATACAGTGATCTGATATAGGGGAAAAATTGGGAGATCAGGGACACAGTGATCTGATATAGGGGAAAAACTGGGAGATCAGGGACACAGTGATCTGGTTTGGGAAGAAACTGGGAGATCAGGGATACAGTGATCTGATATAGGGGGAAATACTGGGAGATCAGGGACACAGTGATCTGGTTTGGGAAGAAACTGGGAGATCAGGGACACAGTGTTCTGATAGAGGGAAAAACTGGGAGATCAGCGACACAGTGATTTAATATAGGGGGAAAACTGGGAGATCAGGGAAACAGTGAACTGATATAGGGCTAAAACTGGGAGATCAGGGACACAGTGAACTGATATAGGGAAGAAACTGGGAGATCAGGGACACAGTGATCTGATATAGGGGAAAAACTGGGAGATCAGGGGCACAGTGATCGGATATAGGGGAAAAACTGGGAGATCAGGGACACAGTGATCGGATATAGGGGAAAAACCGAGAGATCAGGGACACAGTGAACTGATATAGGGGAAAAACTGGGAGATCAGGGACACAGGGATCTGATATAGGAAAGAAACTGGGAGATTAGGGACACAGGGATCTGATATAGGGGAAAAACTGGGAGATCAGGGATCTGACATAGGGGAAAAACTGGGAGATCAGGGACACAGTGATCGGATATAGGGAAGAAACTGGGAGATCAGGGACACAGTGATCTGATATAGGGGAAAAACTGGGAGATCAGGGTCACAGTGATCTGATATAGGGGAAAAACTGGGAGATCAGGGACGCAGTGATCGGATATAGGGGATAAACTGGGAGATCAGGGACACAGTGATCGGATATAGGGGAAAAACTGGGAGATCAGGGACACAGTGAACTGATATAGGGGAAAAACGGGGAGATCAGGGACACAGTGATCTGATATAGGGGGAAATACTGGGAGATCAGGGACACAGTGAACTGATATAGGGGAAAAACTGGGAGATCAGAGACACAGTGATCTGATGTAGGGGAAGAAACTGGGAGATCAGGGATTCATTGTTCGGATATAGGGGAAAAAACTGGGAGATCAGGGACACAGTGAACTGATATTGGGAAGAAACTGGGATAATCAGAGACACAGTGATCTGATATAGGGAAGAAACTGGGAGATCAGGGACACAGTGATCTGATATAGGGGAAAACTGGGAGATCAGGGACACAGTGATCTGATATAGGGGAAAACCTGGGAGATCAGGGACACAGTGATCTGATATAGGGAAGAAGCTGGGAGATCAGGGACACAGTGATCGAATATAGGGAAGAAGCTGAGAGATCAGGGACACAGTGAGCTGATATAGGGAAAAACTCGGAGATCAGGGACACAGTGAGCTGATATAGGGGAAAAACTGGAAGATCAGGGACACAGTGATCTGATATAGGGGAAAAACTGGGAGATCAGGGACACAGTGATCTGATATAGGGGAAAAACTGGGAGATCAGGGATCTGACATAGGGGAAAAACTGGGAGATCAGGGACACAGTGAACTGATATAGGGGAAAAACTGGGAGATCAGGGACACAGTGATCTGATATAGGGGAAAACTGGGAGATCAGGGACACAGTGATCTGATATAGGGGAAAAACCGGGAGATCAGGGACACAGTGAACTGATATAGGGGAAAAACTGGGAGATCAGGGACACAGTGATCTGATATAGGGGAAAAACTGGGAGATCAGGGATCTGACATAGGGGAAAAACTGGGAGATCAGGGACACAGTGAACTGATATAGGGGAAAAACTGGGAGATCAGGGACATAGCGATGTGATCTAGGGGAAAAACTGGGAGATCAGGGACACAGTGATCTGTTATAGGGTAAAACTGGGAGATCAGGGACACAGTGATCTGATATAGGGGAAAAACCGGGAGATCAGGGATCTGATATATGGGGAAAACTGGGTGATCAGGGACACAGTGAACTGATAAAGGGGGAAAACAGGGAGATCAGGGACACAGTGATCTGGTTTGGGAAGAAACTGGGAGATCAGGGACACAGTGAACTGATAAAGGGGGAAAACTGGGAGATGAGGGACACAGTGATCTGGTTTGGGAAGAAACTGGGAGATCAGGGACACAGTGATCTGATAGAGGGAAAAACTGGGAGATCAGGGACACAGTGATTTAATATAGGGGGAAAAACTGGGAGATCAGGGACACAGAGAACTGGTATAGGGTTAAAACTGGGAGATCAGGGACACAGTGAACTGATATAGCGGGAAAAACTGGGAGATCGGGGCACAGTGATCTGATATAGGGGAAAAACTGGGAGATCAGGGACACAGTGAACTGATATAGGGGAAAAACTGGGAGATCAGGTACACAGTGATCTGATATAGGGGGAAAAACTGGGAGATGAGGGACACAGTGAACTGATATATGAGAAAAAACTGGGAGATCAGAGACACAGTGATCTGATATAGGGGAAAAACTGGGAGATCAGGGACACAGTGATCTGATATAGGGGAAGAAACTGGAAGATCAGGGACACAGTGATCTGATATAGGGGAAAAACTGGGAGATCAGGGACACAGTGATCTGATATAGGGGAAAAACTGGGAGATCAGGGATCTGACATAGGGGAAAAACTGGGAGATCAGGGACACAGTGAACTGATATAGGGGAAAAACTGGGAGATCAGGGACACAGTGATCTGATATAGGGGAAAACTGGGAGATCAGGGACACAGTGATCTGATATAGGGGAAAAACCGGGAGATCAGGGACACAGTGAACTGATATAGGGGAAAAACCGGGAGATCAGGGACACAGTGAACTGACATAGGGGAAAATCTGGGAGATCAGGGACACAGTGAACTGATATAGGGGAAAAACTGGGAGATCAGGGACATAGCGATGTGATATAGGGGAAAAACTGGGAGATCAGGGACACAGTGATCTGTTATAGGGTAAAACTGGGAGATCAGGGACACAGTGATCTGATATAGGGGAAAAACCGGGAGATCAGGGATCTGATATAGGGGGAAAACTGGGAGATCAGGGACACAGTGAACTGATAAAGGGTGAAAACAGGGAGATCAGGGACACAGTGATCTGGTTTGGGAAGAAACTGGGAGATCAGGGACACAGTGAACTGATAAAGGGGGAAAACTGGGAGATCAGGGACACAGTGATCTGGTTTGGGAAGAAACTGGGAGATCAGGGACACAGTGATCTGATAGAGGGAAAAACTGGGAGATCAGGGACACAGTGAACTGATATAGGGTTAAAACTGGGAGATCAGGGACACAGTGAACTGATATAGCGGGAAAAACTGGGAGATCAGGGGCACAGTGATCTGATATAGGGGAAAAACTGGGAGATCAGGGACACAGTGAACTGATATAGGGGAAAAACTGGGAGATCAGGTACACAGTGATCTGATATAGGGGGAAAAACTGGGAGATCAGGGACACAGTGGACTGATATATGAGAAAAAACTGGGAGATCAGAGACACAGTGATCTGATATAGGGGAAAAACTGGGAGATCAGGGAAACAGTGACCTGATATAGGGGAAGAAACTGGGAGATCAGGGATTCAGTGATCGGATATAAGGGAAAAACTGGGACATCAGGGATACAGTGATCTGATATAGGGGAAAAAACTGGGAGATCAGGGACACAGTGACCTGATATAGTGGAAAAACTGGGAGATCAGGGACACAGTGATCTGATATAGGGGGAAAAACTGGGAGATCAGGGACACAGTGATCGGATATAGGGATGAAACTGGGAGATCAGGGACACAGTGAACTGATATAGGGGAAAAACTGGGAGATCAGGGACACAGTGATCTGATTTAGGGAAGAAACTGGGAGATCAGGGATACAGTGATCTGATTTAGGGAAGAAACTGGGAGATCAGGGACACAGTGAACTGATATACGGGAAAACTGGGAGATCAGGGACACAGTGAACTGATATAGGGAAAAACCTGGAGATCAGGGACACAGTGATCTGATATGGGGAAAAAGCGGGAGATCAGGGACACAGTGATCTGATATCGGGGAAAAACTGGGAGATCAGGGATCTGACATAGGGGAAAAACTGGGATATCAGGGACACAGTGAACTGATATAGGGGAAAAACTGGGAGATCAGGGACACAGTGATTTGATATAGGGGAAAAAACTGGGAGATCAGGGACACAGTGATCTGATATAGGGGGAAAAACCGGGAGATCAGGGACACAGTGATCTGATATAGGGAAGAAACTGGGAGATCAGGGACACAGTGAACTGATATAAGGGAAAAAGTGGGAGGTCAGGGACACAGTGATCTGATTTAGGGGAGAAACTGGGAGATCAGGGACACAGTGAACTGATATAGGGGAAAAAACTGGGAGATCAGGGACACAGTGAACTGATATAGGGGAAGAAACTGGGAGATCAGGGATTCAGTGATCGGATATAGGGGAAAAAACTGGGAGATCAGGGACACAGTGATCTGATATAGGGGGAAAACTGGGAGATCAGGGATACAGTGATCTGATATAGGGGAAAAACTGGGAGATCAGGGACACAGTGATCTGATATAGTGGAAAAACTGGGAGATCAGGGACACAGTGATCTGATATAGGGGGAAAAACTGGGAGATCAGGGACACAGTGATCTGATATAGGGAAGAAACTGGGAGATCAGGGACACAGTGAACTGATATAGGGGAAAAACTGGGAGATCAGGGACACAGTGATCTGATTTAGGGAAGAAACTGGGAGATCAGGTATACAGTGATCTGATTTAGGGAAGAAACTGGGAGATCAGGGACACAGTGAACTGATATACGGGAAAACTGGGAGATCAGGGACACAGTGAACTGATATAGGGAAAAACCTGGAGATCAGGGACACAGTGATCTGATATGGGGAAAAAGCGGGAGATCAGGGACACAGTGATCTGATATAGGGGAAAAACTGGGAGATCAGGGATCTGACATAGGGGAAAAACTGGGAGATCAGGGACACAGTGAACTGATATCGGGGAAAAACTGGGAGATCAGGGACACAGTGATCTGATATAGGGGAAAAACTGGGAGATCAGGGACACAGTGATCGGATATAGTGGAAAAACTGCGAGATCATGGACACAGTGATCTGATATAGGGGGAAAAATCGGGAGATCAGGGACACAGTGATCTGATATAGGGAAGAAACTGGGAGATCAGGGACACAGTGAACTGATATAGGGGAAAAAGTGGGAGGTCAGCGACACAGTGATCTGATTTAGGGGAGAAACTGGGAGATCAGGGACACAGTGAACTGATATAGGGGAAAAAACTGGGAGATCAGGGACACAGTGAACTGATATAGTGGAAAACTGGGAGATCAGGGACACAGTGAACTGATATAGGGGAAAAAACTGGGAGATCAGGGACACAGTGAACTGATATAGGGGAAAACTGGGAGATCAGGGACACAGTGAACTGATATAGGGGAAAAAACTGGGAGATCAGGGACACAGTGATCGGATATAGGGAAGAAACTGGGAGATCAGGGATACAGTGAACTGATATAGGGATGATACTGGGAGATCAGGGACACAGTGATCTGATATAGGGGAAAAACTGGGAGATCAGGGACACAGTGATCGGATATAGGGAAGAAACTGGGAGATCAGGGACACAGTGATCTGATTTAGGGAAGAAACTGGGAGATCAGAGACACAGTGATCTGATATAGGGGAAAACTGGGAGATCAGGGACACAGTGAACTGATATAGGGGAAAAAACCGGGAGATCAGGGACACAGTGATCGGATATAGGGGAAAAACTGGGAGATCAGGGTCACAGTGAGCTGATATAGGGGGAAAACTGGGAGATCAGGGACACAGTGAACTGATATAGGGGAAAAAACTGGGAGATCAGGGACTCAGTGATCTGATATGGGGGAAAACTGGGAGATCAGGGACACAGTGATCGGATATAGGGAAGAAACAGGGAGATCAGGGACACAGTGATCTGATATAGGGGAAAAACTGGGACATCAGGGACACAGTGAACTGATATAGCAAGAAACTGGGAGATCAGGGACACAGTGATCTGATATAGGGGAAAACTGGGAGATCATGGACACAGTGATCTGATATAGGGGAAAAACTGGGAGATCAGGGACACAGCGATCTGATATAGGGAAGAAGCTGGGAGATCAGGGACACAGTGATCGGATATAGGGAAGAAGCTGGGAGATCAGGGACACAGTGATCTGATATAGGGAAGAAGCTGGGAGATCAGGGACACAGTGATCGGATATAGGGAAGAAACTGGGAGATCAGGCACACAGTGATCTGATATAGGGGAAAACTGGGAGATCAGGGACACAGTGATCTGATATAGGGGAAAAACTGGGAGATCAGGGACACAGTGATCGGATATAGGGGAAAAACTGGGAGATCAGGGAGACAGTGATCGGATATAGGGGAAAAACCGAGAGATCAGGGACACAGTGAACTGATATAGGGGAAAAACCGGGAGATCAGGGACACAGGGATCTGATATAGGGAAGAAACTGGGAGATCAGGGACACAGGGATCTGATATAGGGGAAAAACTGGGAGATCAGGGATCTGACATAGGGGAAAAACTGGGAGATCAGGGACACAGTGATCGGATATAGGGTAAAACTGGGAGATCAGGGACACAGTGATCTGATATAGGGGAAAAACCGGGAGATCAGGGATCTGATATAGGGGGAAAACTGGGAGATCAGGGACACAGTGAACTGATAAAGGGTGAAAACAGGGAGATCAGGGACACAGTGATCTGGTTTGGGAAGAAACTGGGAGATCAGGGACACAGTGAACTGATAAAGGGGGAAAACTGGGAGATCAGGGACACAGTGATCTGGTTTGGGAAGAAACTGGGAGATCAGGGACACAGTGATCTGATAGAGGGAAAAACTGGGAGATCAGGGACACAGTGAACTGATATAGGGTTAAAACTGGGAGATCAGGGACACAGTGAACTGATATAGCGGGAAAAACTGGGAGATCAGGGGCACAGTGATCTGATATAGTTGAAAAACTGGGAGATCAGGGACACAGTGAACTGATATAGGGGAAAAACTGGGAGATCAGGTACACAGTGATCTGATATAGGGGGAAAAACTGGGAGATCAGGGACACAGTGGACTGATATATGAGAAAAAACTGGGAGATCAGAGACACAGTGATCTGATATAGGGGAAAAACTGGGAGATCAGGGAAACAGTGACCTGATACAGGGGAAGAAACCTGGAGATCAGGGATTCAGTGATCGGATATAAGGGAAAAACTGGGACATCAGGGATACAGTGATCTGATATAGGGGAAAAAACTGGGAGATCAGGGACACAGTGATCTGATATAGTGGAAAAACTGGGAGATCAGGGACACAGTGATCTGATATAGGGGGAAAAACTGGGAGATCAGGGACACAGTGATCGGATATAGGGATGAAACTGGGAGATCAGGGACACAGTGAACTGATATAGGGGAAAAACTGGGAGATCAGGGACACAGTGATCTGATTTAGGGAAGAAACTGGGAGATCAGGGATACAGTGATCTGATTTAGGGAAGAAATTGGGAGATCAGGGACACAGTGAACTGATATACGGGAAAACTGGGAGATCAGGGACACAGTGAACTGATATAGGGAAAAACCTGGAGATCAGGGACACAGTGATCTGATATGGGGAAAAAGCGGGAGATCAGGGACACAGTGATCTGATATCGGGGAAAAACTGGGAGATCAGGGATCTGACATAGGGGAAAAACTGGGATATCAGGGACACAGTGAACTGATATAGGGGAAAAACTGGGAGATCAGGGACACAGTGATTTGATATAGGGGAAAAAACTGGGAGATCAGGGACACAGTGATCTGATATAGGGGGAAAAACCGGGAGATCAGGGACACAGTGATCTGATATAGGGAAGAAACTGGGAGATCAGGGACACAGTGAACTGATATAAGGGAAAAAGTGGGAGGTCAGGGACACAGTGATCTGATTTAGGGGAGAAACTGGGAGATCAGGGACACAGTGAACTGATATAGGGGAAAAAACTGGGAGATCAGGGACACAGTGAACTGATATAGGGGAAGAAACTGGGAGATCAGGGATTCAGTGATCGGATATAGGAGAAAAAACTGGGAGATCAGGGACACAGTGATCTGATATAGGGGGAAAACTGGGAGATCAGGGATACAGTGATCTGATATAGGGGAAAAACTGGGAGATCAGGGACACAGTGATCTGATATAGTGGAAAAACTGGGAGATCAGGGACACAGTGATCTGATATAGGGGGAAAAACTGGGAGATCAGGGACACAGTGATCTGATATAGGGAAGAAACTGGGAGATCAGGGACACAGTGAACTGATATAGGGGAAAAACTGGGAGATCAGGGACACAGTGATCTGATTTCGGGAAGAAACTGGGAGATCAGGGATACAGTGATCTGATTTAGGGAAGAAACTGGGAGATCAGGGACACAGTGAACTGATATACGGGAAAACTGGGAGATCAGGGACACAGTGAACTGATATAGGGAAAAACCTGGAGATCAGGGACACAGTGATCTGATATGGGGAAAAAGCGGGAGATCAGGGACACAGTGATCTGATATAGGGGAAAAACTGGGAGATCAGGGATCTGACATAGGGGAAAAACTGGGAGATCAGGGACACAGTGAACTGATATCGGGGAAAAACTGGGAGATCAGGGACACAGTGATCTGATATAGGGGAAAAACTGGGAGATCAGGGACACAGTGATCGGATATAGTGGAAAAACTGCGAGATCATGGACACAGTGATCTGATATAGGGGGAAAAATCGGGAGATCAGGGACACAGTGATCTGATATAGGGAAGAAACTGGGAGATCAGGGACACAGTGAACTGATATAGGGGAAAAAACTGGGAGATCAGGGACACAGTGAACTGATATAGGGGAAAACTGGGAGATCAGGGACACAGTGAACTGATATAGGGGAAAAAACTGGGAGATCAGGGACACAGTGATCGGATATAGGGAAGAAACTGGGAGATCAGGGATACAGTGATCTGATATAGGGATGAAACTGGGAGATCAGGGACACAGTGATCTGATATAGGGGAAAAACTGGGAGATCAGGGACACAGTGATCGGATATAGGGAAGAAACTGGGAGATCAGGGACACAGTGATCTGATTTAGGGAAGAAACTGGGAGATCAGAGACACAGTGATCTGATATAGGGGAAAACTGGGAGATCAGGGACACAGTGAACTGATATAGGGGAAAAAACCGGGAGATCAGGGACACAGTGATCGGATATAGGGGAAAAACTGGGAGATCAGGGTCACAGTGAGCTGATATAGGGGGAAAACTGGGAGATCAGGGACACAGTGAACTGATATAGGGGAAAAAACTGGGAGATCAGGGACTCAGTGATCTGATATGGGGGAAAACTGGGAGATCAGGGACACAGTGATCGGATATAGGGAAGAAACAGGGAGATCAGGGACACAGTGATCTGATATAGGGGAAAAACTGGGACATCAGGGACACAGTGAACTGATATAGCAAGAAACTGGGAGATCAGGGACACAGTGATCTGATATAGGGGAAAACTGGGAGATCATGGACACAGTGATCTGATATAGGGGAAAAACTGGGACATCAGGGACACAGCGATCTGATATAGGGAAGAAGCTGGGAGATCAGGGACACAGTGATCGGATATAGGGAAGAAGCTGGGAGATCAGGGACACAGTGATCTGATATAGGGAAGAAGCTGGGAGATCAGGGACACAGTGATCGGATATAGGGAAGAAACTGGGAGATCAGGCACACAGTGATCTGATATAGGGGAAAACTGGGAGATCAGGGACACAGTGATCTGATATAGGGGAAAAACTGGGAGATCAGGGACACAGTGATCGGATATAGGGGAAAAACTGGGAGATCAGGGAGACAGTGATCGGATATAGGGGAAAAACCGAGAGATCAGGGACACAGTGAACTGATATAGGGGAAAAACCGGGAGATCAGGGACACAGGGATCTGATATAGGGAAGAAACTGGGAGATCAGGGACACAGGGATCTGATATAGGGGAAAAACTGGGAGATCAGGGATCTGACATAGGGGAAAAACTGGGAGATCAGGGACACAGTGATCGGATATAGGGAAGAAACTGCGAGATCAGGGACACAGTGATCTGATATAGGGGAAAAACTGGGAGATCAGGGACACAGTGATCTGATATAGGGGAAAAAACCGGGAGATCAGGGACACAGTGATCGGATATAGGGGAAAAACTGGGAGATCAGGGACACAGTGAGCTGATATAGGGGGAAAACTGGGAGATCAGGGACACAGTGAACTGATATAGGGGAAAAACTGGGAGATCAGGGACACAGTGATCTGATATGGGGGAAAACTGGGAAATCAGGGACACAGTGATCGGATATATGGAAGAAACAGGGAGATCAGGGACACAGTGATCTGATATTGGGGAAAAACTGGGACATCAGGGGCACAGTGAACTGATATAGGGGAAAAAACTGGGAGATCAGGGATACAGTGATCGGATATAGGGGAAAAACTGGGAGATCAGGGACACAGTGAACTGAAATAGGTAAGAAACTGGGAGATCAGGGATACAGTGAATTGATATAGGGGAAAAACTGGGAGATCAGGGACACAGTGATCTGGTTTGGGAAGAAACTGGGAGATCAGGGACACAGTGATCGGATATAGGGAAAAACTGGGAGATCAGGGACACAGTGAGCTGATATAGGGAAAAACTGGGAGATCAGGGACACAGTGAGCTGATATAGGGGAAAAACTGGAAGATCAGGGACACAGTGATCTGATATAGTGGAAAAACTGGGAGATCAGGGACACAGTGATCTGATATAGGGGAAAAACTGGGAGATCAGGGATCTGACATAGGGGAAAAACTGGGAGATCAGGGACACAGTGAACTGATATAGGGGAAAAACTGGGAGATCAGGGACACTGTGATCTGATATAGGGGAAAACTGGGAGATCAGGGACACAGTGATCTGATATAGGGGAAAAACCGGGAGATCAGGGACACAGTGAACTGATATAGGGGAAAAACTGGGAGATCAGGGACACAGTGATCTGATATAGGGGAAAAACTGGGAGATCAGGGATCTGACATAGGGGAAAAACTGGGAGATCAGGGACACAGTGAACTGATATAGGGGAAAAACTGGGAGATCAGGGACATAGCGATGTGATATAGGGGAAAAACTGGGAGATCAGGGACACAGTGATCTGTTATAGGGTAAAACTGGGAGATCAGGGACACAGTGATCTGATATAGGGGAAAAACCGGGAGATCAGGGATCTGATATCGGGGGAAAACTGGGTGATCAGGGACACAGTGAACTGATAAAGGGGGGAAACAGGGAGATCAGGGACACAGTGATCTGGTTTGGGAAGAAACTGGGAGATCAGGGACACAGTGAACTGATAAAGGGGGAAAACTGGGAGATCAGGGACACAGCGATCTGATATAGGGAAGAAGCTGGGAGATCAGGGACACAGTGATCTGATATGGGGAAAAAGCGGGAGATCAGGGACACAGTGATCTGATATCGGGGAAAAACTGGGAGATCAGGGATCTGACATAGGGGAAAAACTGGGAGATCAGGGACACAGTGAACTGATATAGGGGAAAAACTGGGAGATCAGGGACACAGTGATTTGATATAGGGGAAAAAACTGGGAGATCAGGGACACAGTGATCTGATATAGGGGGAAAAACCGGGAGATCAGGGACACAGTGATCTGATATAGGGAAGAAACTGGGAGATCAGGGACACAGTGAACTGATATAATGGAAAAAGTGGGAGGTCAGGGACACAGTGATCTGATTTAGGGGAGAAACTGGGAGATCAGGGACACAGTGAACTGATATAGGGGAAAAAACTGGGAGATCAGGGACACAGTGAACGGATATAGGGGAAAACTGGGAGATCAGGGACACAGTGAACTGATATAGGGGAAGAAACTGGGAGATCAGGGATTCAGTGATCGGATATAGGGGAAAAAACTGGGAGATCAGGGACACAGTGATCTGATATAGGGGAAAAACTGGGAGATCAGGGACACAGTGATCTGATATAGTGGAAAAACTGGGAGATCAGGGACACAGTGATCTGATATAGGGGGAAAAACTGGGAGATCAGGGACACAGTGATCTGATATAGGGAAGAAACTGGGAGATCAGGGACACAGTGAACTGATATAGGGGAAAAACTGGGAGATCAGGGACACAGTGATCTGATTTAGGGAAGAAACTGGGAGATCAGGGATACAGTGATCTGATTTAGGGAAGAAACTGGGAGATCAGGGACACAGTGAACTGATATACGGGAAAACTGGGAGATCAGGGACACAGTGAACTGATATAGGGAAAAACCTGGAGATCAGGGACACAGTGATCTGATATGGGGAAAAAGCGGGAGATCAGGGACACAGTGATCTGATATAGGGGAAAAACTGGGAGATCAGGGATCTGACATAGGGGAAAAACTGGGAGATCAGGGACACAGTGAACTGATATGGGGAAAAAGCGGGAGATCAGGGACACAGTGATCGGATATAGGGGAAAAACTGGGAGATCAGGGACACAGTGAGCTGATATAGGGGGAAAACTGGGAGATCAGGGACACAGTGAACTGATATAGGGGAAAAACTGGGAGATCAGGGACACAGTGATCTGATATGGGGGAAAACTGGGAAATCAGGGACACAGTGATCGGATATATGGAAGAAACAGGGAGATCAGGGACACAGTGATCTGATATTGGGAAAAACTGGGACATCAGGGGCACAGTGAACTGATATAGGGGAAAAAACTGGGAGATCAGGGATACAGTGATCGGATATAGGGGAAAAACTGGGAGATCAGGGACACAGTGAACTGATATAGGGGAAAACTGGGAGATCAGGGACACAGTGATCTGATATAGGGGAAAAACCGGGAGATCAGGGACACAGTGAACTGATATAGGGGAAAAACTGGGAGATCAGGGACACAGTGAACTGATATAGGGGAAAAACTGGGAGATCAGGGATCTGACATAGGGGAAAAACTGGGAGATCAGGGACACAGTGAACTGATATAGGGGAAAAACTGGGAGATCAGGGACATAGCGATGTGATATAGGGGAAAAACTGGGAGATCAGGGACACAGTGATCTGTTATAGGGTAAAACTGGGAGATCAGGGACACAGTGATCTGATATAGGGGAAAAACCGGGAGATCAGGGATCTGATATCGGGGGAAAACTGGGTGATCAGGGACACAGTGAACTGATAAAGGGGGAAAACAGGGAGATCAGGGACACAGTGATCTGGTTTTTGAAGAAACTGGGAGATCAGGGACACAGTGAACTGATAAAGGGGGAAAACTGGGAGTTCAGGGACACAGCGATCTGATATAGGGAAGAAGCTGGGAGATCAGGGACACAGTGATCTGATATGGGGAAAAAGCGGGAGATCAGGGACACAGTGATCTGATATCGGGGAAAAACTGGGAGATCAGGGATCTGACATAGGGGAAAAACTGGGAGATCAGGGACACAGTGAACTGATATAGGGGAAAAACTGGGAGATCAGGGACACAGTGATTTGATATAGGGGAAAAAACTGGGAGATCAGGGACACAGTGATCTGATATAGGGGGAAAAACCGGGAGATCAGGGACACAGTGATCTGATATAGGGAAGAAACTGGGAGATCAGGGACACAGTGAACTGATATAATGGAAAAAGTGGGAGGTCAGGGACACAGTGATCTGATTTAGGGGAGAAACTGGGAGATCAGGGACACAGTGAACTGATATAGGGGAAAAAACTGGGAGATCAGGGACACAGTGAACGGATATAGGGGAAAACTGGGAGATCAGGGACACAGTGAACTGATATAGGGGAAGAAACTGGGAGATCAGGGATTCAGTGATCGGATATAGGGGAAAAAACTGGGAGATCAGGGACACAGTGATCTGATATAGGGGAAAAACTGGGAGATCAGGGACACAGTGATCTGATATAGTGGAAAAACTGGGAGATCAGGGACACAGTGATCTGATATAGGGGGAAAAACTGGGAGATCAGGGACACAGTGATCTGATATAGGGAAGAAACTGGGAGATCAGGGACACAGTGAACTGATATAGGGGAAAAACTGGGAGATCAGGGACACAGTGATCTGATTTAGGGAAGAAACTGGGAGATCAGGGATACAGTGATCTGATTTAGGGAAGAAACTGGGAGATCAGGGACACAGTGAACTGATATACGGGAAAACTGGGAGATCAGGGACACAGTGAACTGATATAGGGAAAAACCTGGAGATCAGGGACACAGTGATCTGATATGGGGAAAAAGCGGGAGATCAGGGACACAGTGATCTGATATAGGGGAAAAACTGGGAGATCAGGGATCTGACATAGGGGAAAAACTGGGAGATCAGGGACACAGTGAACTGATATGGGGAAAAAGCGGGAGATCAGGGACACAGTGATCGGATATAGGGGAAAAACTGGGAGATCAGGGACACAGTGAGCTGATATAGGGGGAAAACTGGGAGATCAGGGACACAGTGAACTGATATAGGGGAAAAACTGGGAGATCAGGGACACAGTGATCTGATATGGGGGAAAACTGGGAAATCAGGGACACAGTGATCGGATATATGGAAGAAACAGGGAGATCAGGGACACAGTGATCTGATATTGGGAAAAACTGGGACATCAGGGGCACAGTGAACTGATATAGGGGAAAAAACTGGGAGATCAGGGATACAGTGATCGGATATAGGGGAAAAACTGGGAGATCAGGGACACAGTGAACTGAAATAGGTAAGAAACTGGGAGATCAGGGATACAGTGAATTGATATAGGGGAAAAACTGGGAGATCAGGGACACAGTGATCTGGTTTGGGAAGAAACTGGGAGATCAGGGACACAGTGATCGGATATAGGGAAAAACTGGGAGATCAGGGACACAGTGAGCTGATATAGGGAAAAACTGGGAGATCAGGGACACAGTGAGCTGATATAGGGGAAAAACTGGAAGATCAGGGACACAGTGATCTGATATAGTGGAAAAACTGGGAGATCAGGGACACAGTGATCTGATATAGGGGAAAAACTGGGAGATCAGGGATCTGACATAGGGGAAAAACTGGGAGATCAGGGACACAGTGAACTGATATAGGGGAAAAACTGGGAGATCAGGGACACAGTGATCTGATATAGGGGAAAACTGGGAGATCAGGGACACAGTGATCTGATATAGGGGAAAAACCGGGAGATCAGGGACACAGTGAACTGATATAGGGGAAAAACTGGGAGATCAGGGACACAGTGATCTGATATAGGGGAAAAACTGGGAGATCAGGGATCTGACATAGGGGAAAAACTGGGAGATCAGGGACACAGTGAACTGATATAGGGGAAAAACTGGGAGATCAGGGACATAGCGATGTGATATAGGGGAAAAACTGGGAGATCAGGGACACAGTGATCTGTTATAGGGTAAAACTGGGAGATCAGGGACACAGTGATCTGATATAGGGGAAAAACCGGGAGATCAGGGATCTGATATCGGGGGAAAACTGGGTGATCAGGGACACAGTGAACTGATAAAGGGGGAAAACAGGGAGATCAGGGACACAGTGATCTGGTTTGGGAAGAAACTGGGAGATCAGGGACACAGTGAACTGATAAAGGGGGAAAACTGGGAGATCAGGGACACAGTGATCTGGTTTGGGAAGAAACTGGGAGATCAGGGACACAGTGATCTGATAGAGGGAAAAACTGGGAGATCAGGGACACAGTGATTTAATATAGGGGGAAAAACTGGGAGATCAGGGACACAGTGAACTGATATAGGGTTAAAACTGGGAGATCAGGGACACAGTGAACTGATATAGCGGGAAAAACTGGGAGGTCAGGGGCACAGTGATCTGATATAGGGGAAAAACTGGGAGATCAGGGACACAGTGAACTGATATAGGGGAAAAACTGGGAGAACAGGTACACAGCGATCTGATATAGGGGGAAAAACTGGGAGATCAGGGACACAGTGAACTGATATATGAGAAAAAACTGGGAGATCAGAGACACAGTGATCTGATATGGTGGAAAAACTGGGAGATCAGGGAAACAGTGATCTGATATAGGGGAAGAAACTGGGAGATCAGCAATTCAGTGATCGGATATAGGGGAAAAAACTGGGACATCAGGGATACAGTGATCTGATATAGGGGAAAAAACTGGGAGATCAGGGACACAGTGATCTGATATAGGGGAAAAACTGGGAGATCAGGGATCTGACATAGGGGAAAAACTGGGAGATCAGGGACACAGTGAACTGATATAGGGGAAAAACTGGGAGATCAGGGACACAGTGATCTGATATAGGGAAGAAGCTGGGAGATCAGGGACACAGTGATCGGATATAGGGAAGAAACTGGGAGATCAGGCACACAGTGATCTGATATAGGGGAAAACTGGGAGATCAGGGACACAGTGATCTGATATAGGGGAAAAACTGGGAGATCAGGGACACAGTGATCGGATATAGGGGAAAAACTGGGAGATCAGGGAGACAGTGATCGGATATAGGGGAAAAACCGAGAGATCAGGGACACAGTGAACTGATATAGGGGAAAAACCGGGAGATCAGGGACACAGGGATCTGATATAGGGAAGAAACTGGGAGATCAGGGACACAGGGATCTGATATAGGGGAAAAACTGGGAGATCAGGGATCTGACATAGGGGAAAAACTGGGAGATCAGGGACACAGTGATCGGATATAGGGAAGAAACTGCGAGATCAGGGACACAGTGATCTGATATAGGGGAAAAACTGGGAGATCAGGGACACAGTGATCTGATATAGGGGAAAAAACCGGGAGATCAGGGACACAGTGATCGGATATAGGGGAAAAACTGGGAGATCAGGGACACAGTGAGCTGATATAGGGGGAAAACTGGGAGATCAGGGACACAGTGAACTGATATAGGGGAAAAAACTGGGAGATCAGGGACACAGTGATCTGATATGGGGGAAAACTGGGAAATCAGGGACACAGTGATCGGATATATGGAAGAAACAGGGAGATCAGGGACACAGTGATCTGATATAGGGGAAAAACTGGGACATCAGGGGCACAGTGAACTGATATAGGGGAAAAAACTGGGAGATCAGGGATACAGTGATCGGATATAGGGGATAAACTGGGAGATCAGGGACACAGTGAACTGAAATAGGTAAGAAACTGGGAGATCAGGGATACAGTGAATTGATATAGGGGAAAAACTGGGAGATCAGGGACACAGTGATCTGGTTTGGGAAGAAACTGGGAGATCAGGGACACAGTGATCGGATATAGGGAAAAACTGGGAGATCAGGGACACAGTGAGCTGATATAGGGAAAAACTGGGAGATCAGGGACACAGTGAGCTGATATAGGGGAAAAACTGGAAGATCAGGGACACAGTGATCTGATATAGTGGAAAAACTGGGAGATCAGGGACACAGTGATCTGATATAGGGGAAAAACTGGGAGATCAGGGATCTGACATAGGGGAAAAACTGGGAGATCAGGGACACAGTGAACTGATATAGGGGAAAAACTGGGAGATCAGGGACACAGTGATCTGATATAGGGGAAAACTGGGAGATCAGGGACACAGTGATCTGATATAGGGGAAAAACCGGGAGATCAGGGACACAGTGAACTGATATAGGGGAAAAACTGGGAGATCAGGGACACAGTGATCTGATATAGGGGAAAAACTGGGAGATCAGGGATCTGACATAGGGGAAAAACTGGGAGATCAGGGACACAGTGAACTGATATAGGCGAAAAACTGGGAGATCAGGGACATAGCGATGTGATATAGGGGAAAAACTGGGAGATCAGGGACACAGTGATCTGTTATAGGGTAAAACTGGGAGATCAGGGACACAGTGATCTGATATAGGGGAAAAACCGGGAGATCAGGGATCTGATATCGGGGGAAAACTGGGTGATCAGGGACACAGTGAACTGATAAAGGGGGAAAACAGGGAGATCAGGGACACAGTGATCTGGTTTGGGAAGAAACTGGGAGATCAGGGACACAGTGAACTGATAAAGGGGGAAAACTGGGAGATCAGGGACACAGTGATCTGGTTTGGGAAGAAACTGGGAGATCAGGGACACAGTGATCTGATAGAGGGAAGAACTGGGAGATCAGGGACACAGTGATTTAATATAGGGGGAAAAACTGGGAGATCAGGGACACAGTGAACTGATATAGGGTTAAAACTGGGAGATCAGGGACACAGTGAACTGATATAGCGGGAAAAACTGGGAGGTCAGGGGCACAGTGATCTGATATAGGGGAAAAACTGGGAGATCAGGGACACAGTGAACTGATATAGGGGAAAAACTGGGAGAACAGGTACACAGCGATCTGATATAGGGGGAAAAACTGGGAGATCAGGGACACAGTGAACTGATATATGAGAAAAAACTGGGAGATCAGAGACACAGTGATCTGATATAGGGGAAAAACTGGGAGATCAGGGAAACAGTGATCTGATATAGGGGAAGAAACTGGGAGATCAGCAATTCAGTGATCGGATATAGGGGAAAAAACTGGGACATCAGGGATACAGTGATCTGATATAGGGGAAAAAACTGGGAGATCAGGGACACAGTGATCTGATATAGGGGAAAAACTGGGAGATCAGGGATCTGACATAGGGGAAAAACTGGGAGATCAGGGACACAGTGAACTGATATAGGGGAAAAACTGGGAGATCAGGGACACAGTGATCTGATATAGGGAAGAAGCTGGGAGATCAGGGACACAGTGATCGGATATAGGGAAGAAACTGGGAGATCAGGCACACAGTGATCTGATATAGGGGAAAACTGGGAGATCAGGGACACAGTGATCTGATATAGGGGAAAAACTGGGAGATCAGGGACACAGTGATCGGATATAGGGGAAAAACTGGGAGATCAGGGAGACAGTGATCGGATATAGGGGAAAAACCGAGAGATCAGGGACACAGTGAACTGATATAGGGGAAAAACCGGGAGATCAGGGACACAGGGATCTGATATAGGGAAGAAACTGGGAGATCAGGGACACAGGGATCTGATATAGGGGAAAAACTGGGAGATCAGGGATCTGACATAGGGGAAAAACTGGGAGATCAGGGACACAGTGATCGGATATAGGGAAGAAACTGCGAGATCAGGGACACAGTGATCTGATATAGGGGAAAAACTGGGAGATCAGGGACACAGTGATCTGATATAGGGGAAAAAACCGGGAGATCAGGGACACAGTGATCGGATATAGGGGAAAAACTGGGAGATCAGGGACACAGTGAGCTGATATAGGGGGAAAACTGGGAGATCAGGGACACAGTGAACTGATATAGGGGAAAAAACTGGGAGATCAGGGACACAGTGATCTGATATGGGGGAAAACTGGGAAATCAGGGACACAGTGATCGGATATATGGAAGAAACAGGGAGATCAGGGACACAGTGATCTGATATAGGGGAAAAACTGGGACATCAGGGGCACAGTGAACTGATATAGGGGAAAAAACTGGGAGATCAGGGATACAGTGATCGGATATAGGGGATAAACTGGGAGATCAGGGACACAGTGAACTGAAATAGGTAAGAAACTGGGAGATCAGGGATACAGTGAATTGATATAGGGGAAAAACTGGGAGATCAGGGACACAGTGATCTGGTTTGGGAAGAAACTGGGAGATCAGGGACACAGTGATCGGATATAGGGAAAAACTGGGAGATCAGGGACACAGTGAGCTGATATAGGGAAAAACTGGGAGATCAGGGACACAGTGAGCTGATATAGGGGAAAAACTGAAAGATCAGGGACACAGTGATCTGATATAGTGGAAAAATTGGGAGATCAGGGACACAGTGATCTGATATAGGGGAAAAACTGGGAGATCAGGGATCTGACATAGGGGAAAAACTGGGAGATCAGGGACACAGTGAACTGACATAGGGGAAAAACTGGGAGATCAGGGACACAGTGATCTGATATAGGGGAAAACTGGGAGATCAGGGACACAGTGATCTGATATAGGGGAAAAACCGGGAGATCAGGGACACAGTGAACTGATATAGGGGAAAAACTGGGAGATCAGGGACACAGTGATCTGATATAGGGGAAAAACTGGGAGATCAGGGATCTGACATAGGGGAAAAACTGGGAGATCAGGGACACAGTGAACTGATATAGGGGAAAAACTGGGAGATCAGGGACATAGCGATGTGATATAGGGGAAAAACTGGGAGATCAGGGACACAGTGATCTGTTATAGGGTAAAACTGGGAGATCAGGGACACAGTGATCTGATATAGGGGAAAAACCGGGAGATCAGGGATCTGATATCGGGGGAAAACTGGGTGATCAGGGACACAGTGAACTGATAAAGGGGGAAAACAGGGAGATCAGGGACACAGTGATCTGGTTTGGGAAGAAACTGGGAGATCAGGGACACAGTGAACTGATAAAGGGGGAAAACTGGGAGATCAGGGACACAGTGATCTGATAGAGGGAAAAACTGGGAGATCAGGGACACAGTGATTTAATATAGGGGGAAAAACTGGGAGATCAGGGACACAGTGAACTGATATAGGGTTAAAACTGGGAGATCAGGGACACAGTGAACTGATATAGCGGGAAAAACTGGGAGATCAGGGGCACAGCGATCTGATATAGGGGAAAAACTGGGAGATCAGGGACACAGTGAACTGATATAGGGGAAAAACTGGGAGAACAGGTACACAGCGATCTGATATAGGGGGAAAAACTGGGAGATCAGGGATCTGACATAGGGGAAAAACTGGGAGATCAGGGACACAGTGAGCTGATATAGGGGGAAAACTGGGAGATCAGGGACACAGTGAACTGATATAGGGAAGAAGCTGGGAGATCAGGGACACAGTGATCGGATATAGGGAAGAAACTGGGAGATCAGGCACACAGTGATCTGATATAGGGGAAAACTGGGAGATCAGGGACACAGTGATCTGATATAGGGGAAAAACTGGGAGATCAGGGACACAGTGATCGGATATAGGGGAAAAACTGGGAGATCAGGGATCTGACATAGGGGAAAAACTGGGAGATCAGGGACACAGTGAACTGATATAGGGGAAAAACTGGGAGATCAGGGACACAGTGATCTGATATAGGGAAGAAGCTGGGAGATCAGGGACACAGTGATCGGATATAGGGAAGAAACTGGGAGATCAGGCACACAGTGATCTGATATAGGGGAAAACTGGGAGATCAGGGACACAGTGATCTGATATAGGGGAAAAACTGGGAGATCAGGGACACAGTGATCGGATATAGGGGAAAAACTGGGAGATCAGGGAGACAGTGATCGGATATAGGGGAAAAACCGAGAGATCAGGGACACAGTGAACTGATATAGGAGAAAAACCGGGTGATCAGGGACACAGGGATCTGATATAGGGAAGAAACTGCGAGATCAGGGACACAGTGATCTGATATAGGGGAAAAACTGGGAGATCAGGGATCTGACATAGGGGAAAAACTGGGAGATCAGGGACACAGTGATCGGATATAGGGAAGAAACTGCGAGATCAGGGACACAGTGATCTGATATAGGGGAAAAACTGGGAGATCAGGGACACAGTGATCTGATATAGGGGAAAAAACCGGGAGATCAGGGACACAGTGATCGGATATAGGGGAAAAACTGGGAGATCAGGGACACAGTGAGCTGATATAGGGGGAAAACTGGGAGATCAGGGACACAGTGAACTGATATAGGGGAAAAAACTGGGAGATCAGGGACACAGTGATCTGATATGGGGGAAAACTGGGAAATCAGGGACACAGTGATCGGATATATGGAAGAAACAGGGAGATCAGGGACACAGTGATCTGATATAGGGGAAAAACTGGGACATCAGGGGCACAGTGAACTGATATAGGGGAAAAAACTGGGAGATCAGGGATACAGTGATCGGATATAGGGGAAAAACTGGGAGATCAGGGACACAGTGAACTGAAATAGGTAAGAAACTGGGAGATCAGGGATACAGTGAATTGATATAGGGGAAAAACTGGGAGATCAGGGACACAGTGATCTGGTTTGGGAAGAAACTGGGAGATCAGGGACACAGTGATCGGATATAGGGAAAAACTGGGAGATCAGGGACACAGTGAGCTGATATAGGGAAAAACTGGGAGATCAGGGACACAGTGAGCTGATATAGGGGAAAAACTGGAAGATCAGGGACACAGTGATCTGATATAGTGGAAAAATTGGGAGATCAGGGACACAGTGATCTGATATAGGGGAAAAACTAGGAGATCAGGGATCTGACATAGGGGAAAAACTGGGAGATCAGGGACACAGTGAACTGATATAGGGGAAAAACTGGGAGATCAGGGACACAGTGATCTGATATAGGGGAAAACTGGGAGATCAGGGACACAGTGATCTGATATAGGGGAAAAACCGGGAGATCAGGGACACAGTGAACTGATATAGGGGAAAAACTGGGAGATCAGGGACACAGTGATCTGATATAGGGGAAAAACTGGGAGATCAGGGATCTGACATAGGGGAAAAACTGGGAGATCAGGGACACAGTGAACTGATATAGGGGAAAAACTGGGAGATCAGGGACACAGTGATCTGATATAGGGGAAAAACTGGGAGATCAGGGATCTGACATAGGGGAAAAACTGGGAGATCAGGGACACAGTGAACTGATATAGGGGAAAAACTGGGAGATCAGGGACACAGTGATCTGATATAGGGGAAAACTGGGAGATCAGGGACACAGTGATCTGATATAGGGGAAAAACCGGGAGATCAGGGACACAGTGAACTGATATAGGGGAAAAACTGGGAGATCAGGGACACAGTGATCTGATATAGGGGAAAAACTGGGAGATCAGGGATCTGACATAGGGGAAAAACTGGGAGATCAGGGACACAGTGAACTGATATAGGGGAAAAACTGGGAGATCAGGGACATAGCGATGTGATATAGGGGAAAAACTGGGAGATCAGGGACACAGTGATCTGTTATAGGGTAAAACAGGGAGATCAGGGACACAGTGATCTGATATAGGGGAAAAACCGGGAGATCAGGGATCTGATATCGGGGGAAAACTGGGTGATCAGGGACACAGTGAACTGATAAAGGGGGAAAACAGGGAGATCAGGGACACAGTGATCTGGTTTGGGAAGAAACTGGGAGATCAGGGACACAGTGAACTGATAAAGGGGGAAAACTGGGAGATCAGGGACACAGTGATCTGGTTTGGGAAGAAACTGGGAGATCAGGGACACAGTGATATGATAGAGGGAAAAACTGGGAGATCAGGGGCACAGTGATTTAATATAGGGGGAAAAACTGGGAGATCAGGGACACAGTGAACTGATATAGCGGGAAAAACTGGGAGATCAGGGGCACAGCGATCTGATATAGGGGAAAAACTGGGAGATCAGGGACACAGTGAACTGATATAGGGGAAAAACTGGGAGAACAGGTACACAGCGATCTGATATAGGGGGAAAAACTGGGAGATCAGGGATCTGACATAGGGGAAAAACTGGGAGATCAGGGACACAGTGAACTGATATAGGGGAAAAACTGGGAGATCAGGGACACAGTGATCTGATATAGGGAAGAAGCTGGGAGATCAGGGACACAGTGATCGGATATAGGGAAGAAACTGGGAGATCAGGCACACAGTGATCTGATATAGGGGAAAACTGGGAGATCAGGGACACAGTGATCTGATATAGGGGAAAAACTGGGAGATCAGGGACACAGTGATCGGATATAGGGGAAAAACTGGGAGATCAGGGAGACAGTGATCGGATATAGGGGAAAAACCGAGAGATCAGGGACACAGTGAACTGATATAGGGGAAAAACCGGGAGATCAGGGACACAGGGATCTGATATAGGGAAGAAACTGGGAGATCAGGGACACAGGGATCTGATATAGGGGAAAAACTGGGAGATCAGGGATCTGACATAGGGGAAAAACTGGGAGATCAGGGACACAGTGATCGGATATAGGGAAGAAACTGCGAGATCAGGGACACAGTGATCTGATATAGGGGAAAAACTGGGAGATCAGGGACACAGTGATCTGATATAGGGGAAAAAACCGGGAGATCAGGGACACAGTGATCGGATATAGGGCAAAAACTGGGAGATCAGGGACACAGTGAGCTGATATAGGGGGAAAACCGGGAGATCAGGGACACAGTGAACTGATATAGGGGAAAAAACTGGGAGATCAGGGACACAGTGATCTGATATGGGGGAAAACTGGGAAATCAGGGACACAGTGATCGGATATATGGAAGAAACAGGGAGATCAGGGACACAGTGATCTGATATAGGGGAAAAACTGGGACATCAGGGGCACAGTGAACTGATATAGGGGAAAAAACTGGGAGATCAGGGATACAGTGATCGGATATAGGGGAAAAACTGGGAGATCAGGGACACAGTGAACTGAAATAGGTAAGAAACTGGGAGATCAGGGATACAGTGAATTGATATAGGGGAAAAACTGGGAGATCAGGGACACAGTGAACTGATATAGGGGAAAAACTGGGAGAACAGGTACACAGCGATCTGATATAGGGGGAAAAACTGGGAGATCAGGGACACAGTGAACTGATATATGAGAAAAAACTGGGAGATCAGAGACACAGTGATCTGATATAGGGGAAAAACTGGGAGATCAGGGAAACAGTGATCTGATATAGGGGAAGAAACTGGGAGATCAGCAATTCAGTGATCGGATATAGGGGAAAAAACTGGGACATCAGGGATACAGTGATCTGATATAGGGGAAAAAACTGGGAGATCAGGGACACAGTGATCTGATATAGGGGAAAAACTGGGAGATCAGGGATCTGACATAGGGGAAAAACTGGGAGATCAGGGACACAGTGAACTGATATAGGGGAAAAACTGGGAGATCAGGGACACAGTGATCTGATATAGGGAAGAAGCTGGGAGATCAGGGACACAGTGATCGGATATAGGGAAGAAACTGGGAGATCAGGCACACAGTGATCTGATATAGGGGAAAACTGGGAGATCAGGGACACAGTGATCTGATATAGGGGAAAAACTGGGAGATCAGGGACACAGTGATCGGATATAGGGGAAAAACTGGGAGATCAGGGAGACAGTGATCGGATATAGGGGAAAAACCGAGAGATCAGGGACACAGTGAACTGATATAGGGGAAAAACCGGGAGATCAGGGACACAGGGATCTGATATAGGGAAGAAACTGGGATATCAGGGACACAGGGATCTGATATAGGGGAAAAACTGGGAGATCAGGGATCTGACATAGGGGAAAAACTGGGAGATCAGGGACACAGTGATCGGATATAGGGAAGAAACTGCGAGATCAGGGACACAGTGATCTGATATAGGGGAAAAACTGGGAGATCAGGGACACAGTGATCTGATATAGGGGAAAAAACCGGGAGATCAGGGACACAGTGATCGGATATAGGGGAAAAACTGGGAGATCAGGGACACAGTGAGCTGATATAGGGGGAAAACTGGGAGATCAGGGACACAGTGAACTGATATAGGGGAAAAAACTGGGAGATCAGGGACACAGTGATCTGATATGGGGGAAAACTGGGAAATCAGGGACACAGTGATCGGATATATGGAAGAAACAGGGAGATCAGGGACACAGTGATCTGATATAGGGGAAAAACTGGGACATCAGGGGCACAGTGAACTGATATAGGGGAAAAAACTGGGAGATCAGGGATACAGTGATCGGATATAGGGGATAAACTGGGAGATCAGGGACACAGTGAACTGAAATAGGTAAGAAACTGGGAGATCAGGGATACAGTGAATTGATATAGGGGAAAAACTGGGAGATCAGGGACACAGTGATCTGGTTTGGGAAGAAACTGGGAGATCAGGGACACAGTGATCGGATATAGGGAAAAACTGGGAGATCAGGGACACAGTGAGCTGATATAGGGAAAAACTGGGAGATCAGGGACACAGTGAGCTGATATAGGGGAAAAACTGAAAGATCAGGGACACAGTGATCTGATATAGTGGAAAAATTGGGAGATCAGGGACACAGTGATCTGATATAGGGGAAAAACTGGGAGATCAGGGATCTGACATAGGGGAAAAACTGGGAGATCAGGGACACAGTGAACTGACATAGGGGAAAAACTGGGAGATCAGGGACACAGTGATCTGATATAGGGGAAAACTGGGAGATCAGGGACACAGTGATCTGATATAGGGGAAAAACCGGGAGATCAGGGACACAGTGAACTGATATAGGGGAAAAACTGGGAGATCAGGGACACAGTGATCTGATATAGGGGAAAAACTGGGAGATCAGGGATCTGACATAGGGGAAAAACTGGGAGATCAGGGACACAGTGAACTGATATAGGGGAAAAACTGGGAGATCAGGGACATAGCGATGTGATATAGGGGAAAAACTGGGAGATCAGGGACACAGTGATCTGTTATAGGGTAAAACTGGGAGATCAGGGACACAGTGATCTGATATAGGGGAAAAACCGGGAGATCAGGGATCTGATATCGGGGGAAAACTGGGTGATCAGGGACACAGTGAACTGATAAAGGGGGAAAACAGGGAGATCAGGGACACAGTGATCTGGTTTGGGAAGAAACTGGGAGATCAGGGACACAGTGAACTGATAAAGGGGGAAAACTGGGAGATCAGGGACACAGTGATCTGATAGAGGGAAAAACTGGGAGATCAGGGACACAGTGATTTAATATAGGGGGAAAAACTGGGAGATCAGGGACACAGTGAACTGATATAGGGTTAAAACTGGGAGATCAGGGACACAGTGAACTGATATAGCGGGAAAAACTGGGAGATCAGGGGCACAGCGATCTGATATAGGGGAAAAACTGGGAGATCAGGGACACAGTGAACTGATATAGGGGAAAAACTGGGAGAACAGGTACACAGCGATCTGATATAGGGGGAAAAACTGGGAGATCAGGGATCTGACATAGGGGAAAAACTGGGAGATCAGGGACACAGTGAGCTGATATAGGGGGAAAACTGGGAGATCAGGGACACAGTGAACTGATATAGGGAAGAAGCTGGGAGATCAGGGACACAGTGATCGGATATAGGGAAGAAACTGGGAGATCAGGCACACAGTGATCTGATATAGGGGAAAACTGGGAGATCAGGGACACAGTGATCTGATATAGGGGAAAAACTGGGAGATCAGGGACACAGTGATCGGATATAGGGGAAAAACTGGGAGATCAGGGATCTGACATAGGGGAAAAACTGGGAGATCAGGGACACAGTGAACTGATATAGGGGAAAAACTGGGAGATCAGGGACACAGTGATCTGATATAGGGAAGAAGCTGGGAGATCAGGGACACAGTGATCGGATATAGGGAAGAAACTGGGAGATCAGGCACACAGTGATCTGATATAGGGGAAAACTGGGAGATCAGGGACACAGTGATCTGATATAGGGGAAAAACTGGGAGATCAGGGACACAGTGATCGGATATAGGGGAAAAACTGGGAGATCAGGGAGACAGTGATCGGATATAGGGGAAAAACCGAGAGATCAGGGACACAGTGAACTGATATAGGAGAAAAACCGGGTGATCAGGGACACAGGGATCTGATATAGGGAAGAAACTGCGAGATCAGGGACACAGTGATCTGATATAGGGGAAAAACTGGGAGATCAGGGATCTGACATAGGGGAAAAACTGGGAGATCAGGGACACAGTGATCGGATATAGGGAAGAAACTGCGAGATCAGGGACACAGTGATCTGATATAGGGGAAAAACTGGGAGATCAGGGACACAGTGATCTGATATAGGGGAAAAAACCGGGAGATCAGGGACACAGTGATCGGATATAGGGGAAAAACTGGGAGATCAGGGACACAGTGAGCTGATATAGGGGGAAAACTGGGAGATCAGGGACACAGTGAACTGATATAGGGGAAAAAACTGGGAGATCAGGGACACAGTGATCTGATATGGGGGAAAACTGGGAAATCAGGGACACAGTGATCGGATATATGGAAGAAACAGGGAGATCAGGGACACAGTGATCTGATATAGGGGAAAAACTGGGACATCAGGGGCACAGTGAACTGATATAGGGGAAAAAACTGGGAGATCAGGGATACAGTGATCGGATATAGGGGAAAAACTGGGAGATCAGGGACACAGTGAACTGAAATAGGTAAGAAACTGGGAGATCAGGGATACAGTGAATTGATATAGGGGAAAAACTGGGAGATCAGGGACACAGTGATCTGGTTTGGGAAGAAACTGGGAGATCAGGGACACAGTGATCGGATATAGGGAAAAACTGGGAGATCAGGGACACAGTGAGCTGATATAGGGAAAAACTGGGAGATCAGGGACACAGTGAGCTGATATAGGGGAAAAACTGGAAGATCAGGGACACAGTGATCTGATATAGTGGAAAAATTGGGAGATCAGGGACACAGTGATCTGATATAGGGGAAAAACTAGGAGATCAGGGATCTGACATAGGGGAAAAACTGGGAGATCAGGGACACAGTGAACTGATATAGGGGAAAAACTGGGAGATCAGGGACACAGTGATCTGATATAGGGGAAAACTGGGAGATCAGGGACACAGTGATCTGATATAGGGGAAAAACCGGGAGATCAGGGACACAGTGAACTGATATAGGGGAAAAACTGGGAGATCAGGGACACAGTGATCTGATATAGGGGAAAAACTGGGAGATCAGGGATCTGACATAGGGGAAAAACTGGGAGATCAGGGACACAGTGAACTGATATAGGGGAAAAACTGGGAGATCAGGGACACAGTGATCTGATATAGGGGAAAAACTGGGAGATCAGGGATCTGACATAGGGGAAAAACTGGGAGATCAGGGACACAGTGAACTGATATAGGGGAAAAACTGGGAGATCAGGGACACAGTGATCTGATATAGGGGAAAACTGGGAGATCAGGGACACAGTGATCTGATATAGGGGAAAAACCGGGAGATCAGGGACACAGTGAACTGATATAGGGGAAAAACTGGGAGATCAGGGACACAGTGATCTGATATAGGGGAAAAACTGGGAGATCAGGGATCTGACATAGGGGAAAAACTGGGAGATCAGGGACACAGTGAACTGATATAGGGGAAAAACTGGGAGATCAGGGACATAGCGATGTGATATAGGGGAAAAACTGGGAGATCAGGGACACAGTGATCTGTTATAGGGTAAAACAGGGAGATCAGGGACACAGTGATCTGATATAGGGGAAAAACCGGGAGATCAGGGATCTGATATCGGGGGAAAACTGGGTGATCAGGGACACAGTGAACTGATAAAGGGGGAAAACAGGGAGATCAGGGACACAGTGATCTGGTTTGGGAAGAAACTGGGAGATCAGGGACACAGTGAACTGATAAAGGGGGAAAACTGGGAGATCAGGGACACAGTGATCTGGTTTGGGAAGAAACTGGGAGATCAGGGACACAGTGATATGATAGAGGGAAAAACTGGGAGATCAGGGGCACAGTGATTTAATATAGGGGGAAAAACTGGGAGATCAGGGACACAGTGAACTGATATAGCGGGAAAAACTGGGAGATCAGGGGCACAGCGATCTGATATAGGGGAAAAACTGGGAGATCAGGGACACAGTGAACTGATATAGGGGAAAAACTGGGAGAACAGGTACACAGCGATCTGATATAGGGGGAAAAACTGGGAGATCAGGGATCTGACATAGGGGAAAAACTGGGAGATCAGGGACACAGTGAACTGATATAGGGGAAAAACTGGGAGATCAGGGACACAGTGATCTGATATAGGGAAGAAGCTGGGAGATCAGGGACACAGTGATCGGATATAGGGAAGAAACTGGGAGATCAGGCACACAGTGATCTGATATAGGGGAAAACTGGGAGATCAGGGACACAGTGATCTGATATAGGGGAAAAACTGGGAGATCAGGGACACAGTGATCGGATATAGGGGAAAAACTGGGAGATCAGGGAGACAGTGATCGGATATAGGGGAAAAACCGAGAGATCAGGGACACAGTGAACTGATATAGGGGAAAAACCGGGAGATCAGGGACACAGGGATCTGATATAGGGAAGACACTGGGAGATCAGGGACACAGGGATCTGATATAGGGGAAAAACTGGGAGATCAGGGATCTGACATAGGGGAAAAACTGGGAGATCAGGGACACAGTGATCGGATATAGGGAAGAAACTGCGAGATCAGGGACACAGTGATCTGATATAGGGGAAAAACTGGGAGATCAGGGACACAGTGATCTGATATAGGGGAAAAAACCGGGAGATCAGGGACACAGTGATCGGATATAGGGCAAAAACTGGGAGATCAGGGACACAGTGAGCTGATATAGGGGGAAAACCGGGAGATCAGGGACACAGTGAACTGATATAGGGGAAAAAACTGGGAGATCAGGGACACAGTGATCTGATATGGGGGAAAACTGGGAAATCAGGGACACAGTGATCGGATATATGGAAGAAACAGGGAGATCAGGGACACAGTGATCTGATATAGGGGAAAAACTGGGACATCAGGGGCACAGTGAACTGATATAGGGGAAAAAACTGGGAGATCAGGGATACAGTGATCGGATATAGGGGAAAAACTGGGAGATCAGGGACACAGTGAACTGAAATAGGTAAGAAACTGGGAGATCAGGGATACAGTGAATTGATATAGGGGAAAAACTGGGAGATCAGGGACACAGTGATCTGGTTTGGGAAGAAACTGGGAGATCAGGGACACAGTGATCGGATATAGGGAAAAACTGGGAGATCAGGGACACAGTGAGCTGATATAGGGAAAAACTGGGAGATCAGGGACACAGTGAGCTGATATAGGGGAAAAACTGAAAGATCAGGGACACAGTGATCTGATATAGTGGAAAAATTGGGAGATCAGGGACACAGTGATCTGATATAGGGGAAAAACTGGGAGATCAGGGATCTGACATAGGGGAAAAACTGGGAGATCAGGGACACAGTGAACTGATATAGGGGAAAAACTGGGAGATCAGGGACACAGTGATCTGATATAGGGGAAAACTGGGAGATCAGGGACACAGTGATCTGATATAGGGGAAAAACCGGGAGATCAGGGACACAGTGAACTGATATAGGGGAAAAACTGGGAGATCAGGGACACAGTGATCTGATATAGGGGAAAAACTGGGAGATCAGGGATCTGACATAGGGGAAAAACTGGGAGATCAGGGACACAGTGAACTGATAAAGGGGGAAAACAGGGAGATCAGGGACACAGTGATCTGGTTTGGGAAGAAACTGGGAGATCAGGGACACAGTGAACTGATAAAGGGGGAAAACTGGGAGATCAGGGACACAGTGATCTGATAGAGGGAAAAACTGGGAGATCAGGGACACAGTGAGTTAATATAGGGGGAAAAACTGGGAGATCAGGGACACAGTGAACTGATATAGGGTTAAAACTGGGAGATCAGGGACACAGTGAACTGATATAGCGGGAAAAACTGGGAGATCAGGGGCACAGCGATCTGATATAGGGGAAAAACTGGGAGATCAGGGACACAGTGAACTGATATAGGGGAAAAACTGGGAGAACAGGTACACAGCAATCTGATATAGGGGGAAAAACTGGGAGATCAGGGATCTGACATAGGGGAAAAACTGGGAGATCAGGGACACAGTGAGCTGATATAGGGGGAAAACTGGGAGATCAGGGACACAGTGAACTGATATAGGGAAGAAGCTGGGAGATCAGGGACACAGTGATCGGATATAGGGAAGAAACTGGGAGATCAGGCACACAGTGATCTGATATAGGGGAAAACTGGGAGATCAGGGACACAGTGATCTGATATAGGGGAAAAACTGGGAGATCAGGGACACAGTGATCGGATATAGGGGAAAAACTGGGAGATCAGGGATCTGACATAGGGGAAAAACTGGGAGATCAGGGACACAGTGAACTGATATAGGGGAAAAACTGGGAGATCAGGGACACAGTGATCTGATATAGGGAAGAAGCTGGGAGATCAGGGACACAGTGATCGGATATAGGGAAGAAACTGGGAGATCAGGCACACAGTGATCTGATATAGGGGAAAACTGGGAGATCAGGGACACAGTGATCTGATATAGGGGAAAAACTGGGAGATCAGGGACACAGTGATCGGATATAGGGGAAAAACTGGGAGATCAGGGAGACAGTGATCGGATATAGGGGAAAAACCGAGAGATCAGGGACACAGTGAACTGATATAGGGGAAAAACCGGGTGATCAGGGACACAGGGATCTGATATAGGGAAGAAACTGCGAGATCAGGGACACAGTGATCTGATATAGGGGAAAAACTGGGAGATCAGGGATCTGACATAGGGGAAAAACTGGGAGATCAGGGACACAGTGATCGGATATAGGGAAGAAACTGCGAGATCAGGGACACAGTGATCTGATATAGGGGAAAAACTGGGAGATCAGGGACACAGTGATCTGATATAGGGGAAAAAACCGGGAGATCAGGGACACAGTGATCGGATATAGGGGAAAAACTGGGAGATCAGGGACACAGTGAGCTGATATAGGGGGAAAACTGGGAGATCAGGGACACAGTGAACTGATATAGGGGAAAAAACTGGGAGATCAGGGACACAGTGATCTGATATGGGGGAAAACTGGGAAATCAGGGACACAGTGATCGGATATATGGAAGAAACAGGGAGATCAGGGACACAGTGATCTGATATAAGGGAAAAACTGGGACATCAGGGGCACAGTGAACTGATATAGGGGAAAAAACTGGGAGATCAGGGATACAGTGATCGGATATAGGGGAAAAACTGGGAGATCAGGGACACAGTGAACTGAAATAGGTAAGAAACTGGGAGATCAGGGATACAGTGAATTGATATAGGGGAAAAACTGGGAGATCAGGGACACAGTGATCTGGTTTGGGAAGAAACTGGGAGATCAGGGACACAGTGATCGGATATAGGGAAAAACTGGGAGATCAGGGACACAGTGAGCTGATATAGGGAAAAACTGGGAGATCAGGGACACAGTGAGCTGATATAGGGGAAAAACTGGAAGATCAGGGACACAGTGATCTGATATAGTGGAAAAATTGGGAGATCAGGGACACAGTGATCTGATATAGGGGAAAAACTGGGAGATCAGGGATCTGACATAGGGGAAAAACTGGGAGATCAGGGACACAGTGAACTGATATAGGGGAAAAACTGGGAGATCAGGGACACAGTGATCTGATATAGGGGAAAACTGGGAGATCAGGGACACAGTGATCTGATATAGGGGAAAAACCGGGAGATCAGGGACACAGTGAACTGATATAGGGGAAAAACTGGGAGATCAGGGACACAGTGATCTGATATAGGGGAAAAACTGGGAGATCAGGGATCTGACATAGGGGAAAAACTGGGAGATCAGGGACACAGTGAACTGATATAGGGGAAAAACTGGGAGATCAGGGACATAGCGATGTGATATAGGGGAAAAACTGGGAGATCAGGGACACAGTGATCTGTTATAGGGTAAAACAGGGAGATCAGGGACACAGTGATCTGATATAGGGGAAAAACCGGGAGATCAGGGATCTGATATCGGGGGAAAACTGGGTGATCAGGGACACAGTGAACTGATAAAGGGGGAAAACAGGGAGATCAGGGACACAGTGATCTGGTTTGGGAAGAAACTGGGAGATCAGGGACACAGTGAACTGATAAAGGGGGAAAACTGGGAGATCAGGGACACAGTGATCTGGTTTGGGAAGAAACTGGGAGATCAGGGACACAGTGATCTGATAGAGGGAAAAACTGGGAGATCAGGGGCACAGTGATTTAATATAGGGGGAAAAACTGGGAGATCAGGGACACAGTGAACTGATATAGGGTTAAAACTGGGAGATCAGGGACACAGTGAACTGATATAGCGGGAAAAACTGGGAGATCAGGGGCACAGCGATCTGATATAGGGGAAAAACTGGGAGATCAGGGACACAGTGAACTGATATAGGGGAAAAACTGGGAGAACAGGTACACAGCGATCTGATATAGGGGGAAAAACTGGGAGATCAGGGATCTGACATAGGGGAAAAACTGGGAGATCAGGGACACAGTGAACTGATATAGGGGAAAAACTGGGAGATCAGGGACACAGTGATCTGATATAGGGAAGAAGCTGGGAGATCAGGGACACAGTGATCGGATATAGGGAAGAAACTGGGAGATCAGGCACACAGTGATCTGATATAGGGAAAAACTGGGAGATCAGGACACAGTGATCTGATATAGGGGAAAAACTGGGAGATCAGGGACACAGTGATCGGATATAGGGGAAAAACTGGGAGATCAGGGAGACAGTGATCGGATATAGGGGAAAAACCGAGAGATCAGGGACACAGTGAACTGATATAGGGGAAAAACCGGGAGATCAGGGACACAGGGATCTGATATAGGGAAGAAACTGGGAGATCAGGGACACAGGGATCTGATATAGGGGAAAAACTGGGAGATCAGGGATCTGACATAGGGGAAAAACTGGGAGATCAGGGACACAGTGATCGGATATAGGGAAGAAACTGCGAGATCAGGGACACAGTGATCTGATATAGGGGAAAAACTGGGAGATCAGGGACACAGTGATCTGATATAGGGGAAAAAACCGGGAGATCAGGGACACAGTGATCGGATATAGGGGAAAAACTGGGAGATCAGGGACACAGTGAGCTGATATAGGGGGAAAACTGGGAGATCAGGGACACAGTGAACTGATATAGGGGAAAAAACTGGGAGATCAGGGACACAGTGATCTGATATGGGGGAAAACTGGGAAATCAGGGACACAGTGATCGGATATATGGAAGAAACAGGGAGATCAGGGACACAGTGATCTGATATAGGGGAAAAACTGGGACATCAGGGGCACAGTGAACTGATATAGGGGAAAAAACTGGGAGATCAGGGATACAGTGATCGGATATAGGGGAAAAACTGGGAGATCAGGGACACAGTGAACTGAAATAGGTAAGAAACTGGGAGATCAGGGATACAGTGAATTGATATAGGGGAAAAACTGGGAGATCAGGGACACAGTGATCTGGTTTGGTTAGAAACTGGGAGATCAGGGACACAGTGATCGGATATAGGGAAAAACTGGGAGATCAGGGACACAGTGAGCTGATATAGGGAAAAACTGGGAGATCAGGGACACAGTGAGCTGATATAGGGGAAAAACTGAAAGATCAGGGACACAGTGATCTGATATAGTGGAAAAATTGGGAGATCAGGGACACAGTGATCTGATACAGGGGAAAAACTGGGAGATCAGGGATCTGACATAGGGGAAAAACTGGGAGATCAGGGACACAGTGAACTGATATAGGGGAAGAAACTGGGAGATCAGGGACACAGTGATATGATAGAGGGAAAAACTGGGAGATCAGGGGCACAGTGATTTAATATAGGGGGAAAAACTGGGAGATCAGGGACACAGTGAACTGATATAGCGGGAAAAACTGGGAGATCAGGGGCACAGCGATCTGATATAGGGGAAAAACTGGGAGATCAGGGACACAGTGAACTGATATAGGGGAAAAACTGGGAGAACAGGTACACAGCGATCTGATATAGGGGGAAAAACTGGGAGATCAGGGATCTGACATAGGGGAAAAACTGGGAGATCAGGGACACAGTGAACTGATATAGGGGAAAAACTGGGAGATCAGGGACACAGTGATCTGATATAGGGAAGAAGCTGGGAGATCAGGGACACAGTGAACTGATATAGGGTTAAAACTGGGAGATCAGGGACACAGTGAACTGATATAGCGGGAAAAACTGGGAGATCAGGGGCACAGCGATCTGATATAGGGGAAAAACTGGGAGATCAGGGACACAGTGAACTGATATAGGGGAAAAACTGGGAGAACAGGTACACAGCGATCTGATATAGGGGGAAAAACTGGGAGATCAGGGATCTGACATAGGGGAAAAACTGGGAGATCAGGGACACAGTGAACTGATATAGGGGAAAAACTGGGAGATCAGGGACACAGTGATCTGATATAGGGAAGAAGCTGGGAGATCAGGGACACAGTGATCGGATATAGGGAAGAAACTGGGAGATCAGGCACACAGTGATCTGATATAGGGGAAAACTGGGAGATCAGGGACACAGTGATCTGATATAGGGGAAAAACTGGGAGATCAGGGACACAGTGATCGGATATAGGGGAAAAACTGGGAGATCAGGGAGACAGTGATCGGATATAGGGGAAAAACCGAGAGATCAGGGACACAGTGAACTGATATAGGGGAAAAACCGGGAGATCAGGGACACAGGGATCTGATATAGGGAAGAAACTGGGAGATCAGGGACACAGGGATCTGATATAGGGGAAAAACTGGGAGATCAGGGATCTGACATAGGGGAAAAACTGGGAGATCAGGGACACAGTGATCGGATATAGGGAAGAAACTGCGAGATCAGGGACACAGTGATCTGATATAGGGGAAAAACTGGGAGATCAGGGACACAGTGAACTGATATAGGGGAAAAAACTGGGAGATCAGGGACACAGTGATCTGATATGGGGGAAAACTGGGAAATCAGGGACACAGTGATCGGATATATGGAAGAAACAGGGAGATCAGGGACACAGTGATCTGATATAGGGGAAAAACTGGGACATCAGGGGCACAGTGAACTGATATAGGGGAAAAAACTGGGAGATCAGGGATACAGTGATCGGATATAGGGGAAAAACTGGGAGATCAGGGACACAGTGAACTGAAATAGGTAAGAAACTGGGAGATCAGGGATACAGTGAATTGATATAGGGGAAAAACTGGGAGATCAGGGACACAGTGATCTGGTTTGGGAAGAAACTGGGAGATCAGGGACACAGTGATCGGATATAGGGAAAAACTGGGAGATCAGGGACACAGTGAGCTGATATAGGGAAAAACTGGGAGATCAGGGACACAGTGAGCTGATATAGGGGAAAAACTGAAAGATCAGGGACACAGTGATCTGATATAGTGGAAAAATTGGGAGATCAGGGACACAGTGATCTGATATAGGGGAAAAACTGGGAGATCAGGGATCTGACATAGGGGAAAAACTGGGAGATCAGGGACACAGTGAACTGATATAGGGGAAAAACTGGGAGATCAGGGACACAGTGATCTGATATAGGGGAAAACTGGGAGATCAGGGACACAGTGATCTGATATAGGGGAAAAACCGGGAGATCAGGGACACAGTGAACTGATATAGGGGAAAAACTGGGAGATCAGGGACACAGTGATCTGATATAGGGGAAAAACTGGGAGATCAGGGATCTGACATAGGGGAAAAACTGGGAGATCAGGGACACAGTGAACTGATAAAGGGGGAAAACAGGGAGATCAGGGACACAGTGATCTGGTTTGGGAAGAAACTGGGAGATCAGGGACACAGTGAACTGATAAAGGGGGAAAACTGGGAGATCAGGGACACAGTGATCTGATAGAGGGAAAAACTGGGAGATCAGGGACACAGTGATTTAATATAGGGGGAAAAACTGGGAGATCAGGGACACAGTGAACTGATATAGGGTTAAAACTGGGAGATCAGGGACACAGTGAACTGATATAGCGGGAAAAACTGGGAGATCAGGGGCACAGCGATCTGATATAGGGGAAAAACTGGGAGATCAGGGACACAGTGAACTGATATAGGGGAAAAACTGGGAGAACAGGTACACAGCGATCTGATATAGGGGGAAAAACTGGGAGATCAGGGATCTGACATAGGGGAAAAACTGGGAGATCAGGGACACAGTGAGCTGATATAGGGGGAAAACTGGGAGATCAGGGACACAGTGAACTGATATAGGGAAGAAGCTGGGAGATCAGGGACACAGTGATCGGATATAGGGAAGAAACTGGGAGATCAGGCACACAGTGATCTGATATAGGGGAAAACTGGGAGATCAGGGACACAGTGATCTGATATAGGGGAAAAACTGGGAGATCAGGGACACAGTGATCGGATATAGGGGAAAAACTGGGAGATCAGGGATCTGACATAGGGGAAAAACTGGGAGATCAGGGACACAGTGAACTGATATAGGGGAAAAACTGGGAGATCAGGGACACAGTGATCTGATATAGGGAAGAAGCTGGGAGATCAGGGACACAGTGATCGGATATAGGGAAGAAACTGGGAGATCAGGCACACAGTGATCTGATATAGGGGAAAACTGGGAGATCAGGGACACAGTGATCTGATATAGGGGAAAAACTGGGAGATCAGGGACACAGTGATCGGATATAGGGGAAAAACTGGGAGATCAGGGAGACAGTGATCGTTTATAGGGGAAAAACCGAGAGATCAGGGACACAGTGAACTGATATAGGGGAAAAACCGGGTGATCAGGGACACAGGGATCTGATATAGGGAAGAAACTGCGAGATCAGGGACACAGTGATCTGATATAGGGGAAAAACTGGGAGATCAGGGATCTGACATAGGGGAAAAACTGGGAGATCAGGGACACAGTGATCGGATATAGGGAAGAAACTGCGAGATCAGGGACACAGTGATCTGATATAGGGGAAAAACTGGGAGATCAGGGACACAGTGATCTGATATAGGGGAAAAAACCGGGAGATCAGGGACACAGTGATCGGATATAGGGGAAAAACTGGGAGATCAGGGACACAGTGAGCTGATATAGGGGGAAAACTGGGAGATCAGGGACACAGTGAACTGATATAGGGGAAAAAACTGGGAGATCAGGGACACAGTGATCTGATATGGGGGAAAACTGGGAAATCAGGGACACAGTGATCGGATATATGGAAGAAACAGGGAGATCAGGGACACAGTGATCTGATATAAGGGAAAAACTGGGACATCAGGGGCACAGTGAACTGATATAGGGGAAAAAACTGGGAGATCAGGGATACAGTGATCGGATATAGGGGAAAAACTGGGAGATCAGGGACACAGTGAACTGAAATAGGTAAGAAACTGGGAGATCAGGGATACAGTGAATTGATATAGGGGAAAAACTGGGAGATCAGGGACACAGTGATCTGGTTTGGGAAGAAACTGGGAGATCAGGGACACAGTGATCGGATATAGGGAAAAACTGGGAGATCAGGGACACAGTGAGCTGATATAGGGAAAAACTGGGAGATCAGGGACACAGTGAGCTGATATAGGGGAAAAACTGGAAGATCAGGGACACAGTGATCTGATATAGTGGAAAAATTGGGAGATCAGGGACACAGTGATCTGATATAGGGGAAAAACTGGGAGATCAGGGATCTGACATAGGGGAAAAACTGGGAGATCAGGGACACAGTGAACTGATATAGGGGAAAAACTGGGAGATCAGGGACACAGTGATCTGATATAGGGGAAAACTGGGAGATCAGGGACACAGTGATCTGATATAGGGGAAAAACCGGGAGATCAGGGACACAGTGAACTGATATAGGGGAAAAACTGGGAGATCAGGGACACAGTGATCTGATATAGGGGAAAAACTGGGAGATCAGGGATCTGACATAGGGGAAAAACTGGGAGATCAGGGACACAGTGAACTGATATAGGGGAAAAACTGGGAGATCAGGGACATAGCGATGTGATATAGGGGAAAAACTGGGAGATCAGGGACACAGTGATCTGTTATAGGGTAAAACAGGGAGATCAGGGACACAGTGATCTGATATAGGGGAAAAACCGGGAGATCAGGGATCTGATATCGGGGGAAAACTGGGTGATCAGGGACACAGTGAACTGATAAAGGGGGAAAACAGGGAGATCAGGGACACAGTGATCTGGTTTGGGAAGAAACTGGGAGATCAGGGACACAGTGAACTGATAAAGGGGGAAAACTGGGAGATCAGGGACACAGTGATCTGGTTTGGGAAGAAACTGGGAGATCAGGGACACAGTGATCTGATAGAGGGAAAAACTGCGAGATCAGGGGCACAGTGATTTAATATAGGGGGAAAAACTGGGAGATCAGGGACACAGTGAACTGATATAGGGTTAAAACTGGGAGATCAGGGACACAGTGAACTGATATAGCGGGAAAAACTGGGAGATCAGGGGCACAGCGATCTGATATAGGGGAAAAACTGGGAGATCAGGGACACAGTGAACTGATATAGGGGAAAAACTGGGAGAACAGGTACACAGCGATCTGATATAGGGGGAAAAACTGGGAGATCAGGCATCTGACATAGGGGAAAAACTGGGAGATCAGGGACACAGTGAACTGATATAGGGGAAAAACTGGGAGATCAGGGACACAGTGATCTGATATAGGGAAGAAGCTGGGAGATCAGGGACACAGTGATCGGATATAGGGAAGAAACTGGGAGATCAGGCACACAGTGATCTGATATAGGGAAAAACTGGGAGATCAGGACACAGTGATCTGATATAGGGGAAAAACTGGGAGATCAGGGACACAGTGATCGGATATAGGGGAAAAACTGGGAGATCAGGGAGACAGTGATCGGATATAGGGGAAAAACCGAGAGATCAGGGACACAGTGAACTGATATAGGGGAAAAACCGGGAGATCAGGGACACAGGGATCTGATATAGGGAAGAAACTGGGAGATCAGGGACACAGGGATCTGATATAGGGGAAAAACTGGGAGATCAGGGATCTGACATAGGGGAAAAACTGGGAGATCAGGGACACAGTGATCGGATATAGGGAAGAAACTGCGAGATCAGGGACACAGTGATCTGATATAGGGGAAAAACTGGGAGATCAGGGACACAGTGATCTGATATAGGGGAAAAAACCGGGAGATCAGGGACACAGTGATCGGATATAGGGGAAAAACTGGGAGATCAGGGACACAGTGATCTGATATAGGGGGAAAACTGGGAGATCAGGGACACAGTGAACTGATATAGGGGAAAAAACTGGGAGATCAGGGACACAGTGATCTGATATGGGGGAAAACTGGGAAATCAGGGACACAGTGATCGGATATATGGAAGAAACAGGGAGATCAGGGACACAGTGATCTGATATAGGGGAAAAACTGGGACATCAGGGGCACAGTGAACTGATATAGGGGAAAAAACTGGGAGATCAGGGATACAGTGATCGGATATAGGGGAAAAACTGGGAGATCAGGGACACAGTGAACTGAAATAGGTAAGAAACTGGGAGATCAGGGATACAGTGAATTGATATAGGGGAAAAACTGGGAGATCAGGGACACAGTGATCTGGTTTGGTTAGAAACTGGGAGATCAGGGACACAGTGATCGGATATAGGGAAAAACTGGGAGATCAGGGACACAGTGAGCTGATATAGGGAAAAACTGGGAGATCAGGGACACAGTGAGCTGATATAGGGGAAAAACTGAAAGATCAGGGACACAGTGATCTGATATAGTGGAAAAATTGGGAGATCAGGGACACAGTGATCTGATACAGGGGAAAAACTGGGAGATCAGGGATCTGACATAGGGGAAAAACTGGGAGATCAGGGACACAGTGAACTGATATAGGGGAAAAACTGGGAGATCAGGGACACAGTGATCTGATATAGGGGAAAACTGGGAGATCAGGGACACAGTGATCTGATATAGGGGAAAAACCGGGAGATCAGGGACACAGTGAACTGATATAGGGGAAAAACTGGGAGATCAGGGACACAGTGATCTGATATAGGGGAAAAACTGGGAGATCAGGGATCTGACATAGGGGAAAAACTGGGAGATCAGGGACACAGTGAACTGATATAGGGGAAAAACTGGGAGATCAGGGACATAGCGATGTGATATAGGGGAAAAACTGGGAGATCAGGGACACAGTGATCTGTTATAGGGTAAAACTGGGAGATCAGGGACACAGTGATCTGATATAGGGGAAAAACCGGGAGATCAGGGATCTGATATCGGGGGAAAACTGGGTGATCAGGGACACAGTGAACTGATAAAGGGGGAAAACAGGGAGATCAGGGACACAGTGATCTGGTTTGGGAAGAAACTGGGAGATCAGGGACACAGTGAACTGATAAAGGGGGAAAACTGGGAGATCAGGGACACAGTGATCTGATAGAGGGAAAAACTGGGAGATCAGGGACACAGTGATTTAATATAGGGGGAAAAACTGGGAGATCAGGGACACAGTGAACTGATATAGGGTTAAAACTGGGAGATCAGGGACACAGTGAACTGATATAGCGGGAAAAACTGGGAGATCAGGGGCACAGCGATCTGATATAGGGGAAAAACTGGGAGATCAGGGACACAGTGAACTGATATAGGGGAAAAACTGGGAGAACAGGTACACAGCGATCTGATATAGGGGGAAAAACTGGGAGATCAGGGATCTGACATAGGGGAAAAACTGGGAGATCAGGGACACAGTGAGCTGATATAGGGGGAAAACTGGGAGATCAGGGACACAGTGAACTGATATAGGGAAGAAGCTGGGAGATCAGGGACACAGTGATCGGATATAGGGAAGAAACTGGGAGATCAGGCACACAGTGATCTGATATAGGGGAAAACTGGGAGATCAGGGACACAGTGATCTGATATAGGGGAAAAACTGGGAGATCAGGGACACAGTGATCGGATATAGGGGAAAAACTGGGAGATCAGGGATCTGACATAGGGGAAAAACTGGGAGATCAGGGACACAGTGAACTGATATAGGGGAAAAACTGGGAGATCAGGGACACAGTGATCTGATATAGGGAAGACGCTGGGAGATCAGGGACACAGTGATCGGATATAGGGAAGAAACTGGGAGATCAGGCACACAGTGATCTGATATAGGGGAAAACTGGGAGATCAGGGACACAGTGATCTGATATAGGGGAAAAACTGGGAGATCAGGGACACAGTGATCGGATATAGGGGAAAAACTGGGAGATCAGGGAGACAGTGATCGGATATAGGGGAAAAACCGAGAGATCAGGGACACAGTGAACTGATATAGGGGAAAAACCGGGAGATCAGGGACACAGGGATCTGATATAGGGAAGAAACTGCGAGATCAGGGACACAGGGATCTGATATAGGGGAAAAACTGGGAGATCAGGGATCTGACATAGGGGAAAAACTGGGAGATCAGGGACACAGTGATCGGATATAGGGAAGAAACTGCGAGATCAGGGACACAGTGATCTGATATAGGGGAAAAACTGGGAGATCAGGGACACAGTGATCTGATATAGGGGAAAAAACCGGGAGATCAGGGACACAGTGATCGGATATAGGGGAAAAACTGGGAGATCAGGGAGACAGTGAGCTGATATAGGGGGAAAACTGGGAGATCAGGGACACAGTGAACTGATATAGGGGAAAAAACTGGGAGATCAGGGACACAGTGATCTGATATGGGGGAAAACTGGGAAATCAGGGACACAGTGATCGGATATATGGAAGAAACAGGGAGATCAGGGACACAGTGATCTGATATAGGGGAAAAACTGGGACATCAGGGGCACAGTGAACTGATATAGGGGAAAAAACTGGGAGATCAGGGATACAGTGATCGGATATAGGGGAAAAACTGGGAGATCAGGGACACAGTGAACTGAAATAGGTAAGAAACTGGGAGATCAGGGATACAGTGAATTGATATAGGGGAAAAACTGGGAGATCAGGGACACAGTGATCTGGTTTGGGAAGAAACTGGGAGAACAGGGACACAGTGATCGGATATAGGGAAAAACTGGGAGATCAGGGACACAGTGAGCTGATATAGGGAAAAACTGGGAGATCAGGGACACAGTGAGCTGATATAGGGGAAAAACTGGAAGATCAGGGACACAGTGATCTGATATAGTGGAAAAACTGGGAGATCAGGGACACAGTGATCTGATATAGGGGAAAAACTGGGAGATCAGGGATCTGACATAGGGGAAAAACTGGGAGATCAGGGACACAGTGAACTGATATAGGGGAAAAACTGGGAGATCAGGGACACAGTGATCTGATATAGGGGAAAACTGGGAGATCAGGGACACAGTGATCTGATATAGGGGAAAAACCGCAAGATCAGGGACACAGTGAACTGATATAGGGGAAAAACTGGGAGATCAGGGACACAGTGATCTGATATAGGGGAAAAACTGGGAGATCAGGGATCTGACATAGGGGAAAAACTGGGAGATCAGGGACACAGTGAACTGATATAGGGGAAAAACTGGGAGATCAGGGACATAGCGATGTGATATAGGGGAAAAACTGGGAGATCAGGGACACAGTGATCTGTTATAGGGTAAAACTGGGAGATCAGGGACACAGTGATCTGATATAGGGGAAAAACCGGGAGATCAGGGATCTGATATCGGGGGAAAACTGGGTGATCAGGGACACAGTGAACTGATAAAGGGGGAAAACAGGGAGATCAGGGACACAGTGATCTGGTTTGGGAAGAAACTGGGAGATCAGGGACACAGTGAACTGATAAAGGGGGAAAACTGGGAGATCAGGGACACAGTGATCTGGTTTGGGAAGAAACTGGGAGATCAGGGACACAGTGATCTAATAGAGGGAAAAACTGGGAGATCAGGGGCACAGTGATTTAATATAGGGGGAAAAACTGGGAGATCAGGGACACAGTGAACTGATATAGGGTTAAAACTGGGAGATCAGGGACACAGTGAACTGATATAGCGGGAAAAACTGGGAGATCAGGGGCACAGCGATCTGATATAGGGGAAAAACTGGGAGATCAGGGACACAGTGAACTGATATAGGGGAAAAACTGGGAGAACAGGTACACAGCGATCTGATATAGGGGGAAAAACTGGGAGATCAGGGATCTGACATAGGAGAAAAACTGGGAGATCAGGGACACAGTGAACTGATATAGGGGAAAAACTGGGAGATCAGGGACACAGTGATCTGATATAGGGAAGAAGCTGGGAGATCAGGGACACAGTGATCGGATATAGGGAAGAAACTGGGAGATCAGGCACACAGTGATCTGATATAGGGGAAAACTGGGAGATCAGGGACACAGTGATCTGATATAGGGGAAAAACTGGGAGATCAGGGACACAGTGATCGGATATAGGGGAAAAACTGGGAGATCAGGGAGACAGTGATCGGATATAGGGGAAAAACCGAGAGATCAGGGACACAGTGAACTGATATAGGGGAAAAACCGGGAGATCAGGGACACAGGGATCTGATATAGGGAAGAAACTGGGAGATCAGGGACACAGGGATCTGATATAGGGGAAAAACTGGGAGATCAGGGATCTGACATAGGGGAAAAACTGGGAGATCAGGGACACAGTGATCGGATATAGGGAAGAAACTGCGAGATCAGGGACACAGTGATCTGATATAGGGGAAAAACTGGGAGATCAGGGACACAGTGATCTGATATAGGGGAAAAAACCGGGAGATCAGGGACACAGTGATCGGATATAGGGGAAAAACTGGGAGATCAGGGACACAGTGAGCTGATATAGGGGGAAAACTGGGAGATCAGGGACACAGTGAACTGATATAGGGGAAAAAACTGGGAGATCAGGGACACAGTGATCTGATATGGGGGAAAACTGGGAAATCAGGGACACAGTGATCGGATATATGGAAGAAACAGGGAGATCAGGGACACAGTGATCTGATATAGGGGAAAAACTGGGACATCAGGGGCACAGTGAACTGATATAGGGGAAAAAACTGGGAGATCAGGGATACAGTGATCGGATATAGGGGAAAAACTGGGAGATCAGGGACACAGTGAACTGAAATAGGTAAGAAACTGGGAGATCAGGGATACAGTGAATTGATATAGGGGAAAAACTGGGAGATCAGGGACACAGTGATCTGGTTTGGGAAGAAACTGGGAGATCAGGGACACAGTGATCGGATATAGGGAAAAACTGGGAGATCAGGGACACAGTGAGCTGATATAGGGAAAAACTGGGAGATCAGGGACACAGTGAGCTGATATAGGGGAAAAACTGAAAGATCAGGGACACAGTGATCTGATATAGTGGAAAAATTGGGAGATCAGGGACACAGTGATCTGATATAGGGGAAAAACTGGGAGATCAGGGATCTGACATAGGGGAAAAACTGGGAGATCAGGGACACAGTGAACTGATATAGGGGAAAAACTGGGAGATCAGGGACACAGTGATCTGATATAGGGGAAAACTGGGAGATCAGGGACACAGTGATCTGATATAGGGGAAAAACCGGGAGATCAGGGACACAGTGAACTGATATAGGGGAAAAACTGGGAGATCAGGGACACAGTGATCTGATATAGGGGAAAAACTGGGAGATCAGGGATCTGACATAGGGGAAAAACTGGGAGATCAGGGACACAGTGAACTGATATAGGGGAAAAACTGGGAGATCAGGGACATAGCGATGTGATATAGGGGAAAAACTGGGAGATCAGGGACACAGTGATCTGTTATAGGGTAAAACTGGGAGATCAGGGACACAGTGATCTGATATAGGGGAAAAACCGGGAGATCAGGGATCTGATATCGGGGGAAAACTGGGTGATCAGGGACACAGTGAACTGATAAAGGGGGAAAACAGGGAGATCAGGGACACAGTGATCTGGTTTGGGAAGAAACTGGGAGATCAGGGACACAGTGAACTGATAAAGGGGGAAAACTGGGAGATCAGGGACACAGTGATCTGATAGAGGGAAAAACTGGGAGATCAGGGACACAGTGATTTAATATAGGGGGAAAAACTGGGAGATCAGGGACACAGTGAACTGATATAGGGTTAAAACTGGGAGATCAGGGACACAGTGAACTGATATAGCGGGAAAAACTGGGAGATCAGGGGCACAGCGATCTGATATAGGGGAAAAACTGGGAGATCAGGGACACAGTGAACTGATATAGGGGAAAAACTGGGAGAACAGGTACACAGCGATCTGATATAGGGGGAAAAACTGGGAGATCAGGGATCTGACATAGGGGAAAAACTGGGAGATCAGGGACACAGTGAGCTGATATAGGGGGAAAACTGGGAGATCAGGGACACAGTGAACTGATATAGGGAAGAAGCTGGGAGATCAGGGACACAGTGATCGGATATAGGGAAGAAACTGGGAGATCAGGCACACAGTGATCTGATATAGGGGAAAACTGGGAGATCAGGGACACAGTGATCTGATATAGGGGAAAAACTGGGAGATCAGGGACACAGTGATCGGATATAGGGGAAAAACTGGGAGATCAGGGATCTGACATAGGGGAAAAACTGGGAGATCAGGGACACAGTGAACTGATATAGGGGAAAAACTGGGAGATCAGGGACACAGTGATCTGATATAGGGAAGAAGCTGGGAGATCAGGGACACAGTGATCGGATATAGGGAAGAAACTGGGAGATCAGGCACACAGTGATCTGATATAGGGGAAAACTGGGAGATCAGGGACACAGTGATCTGATATAGGGGAAAAACTGGGAGATCAGGGACACAGTGATCGGATATAGGGGAAAAACTGGGAGATCAGGGAGACAGTGATCGGATATAGGGGAAAAACCGAGAGATCAGGGACACAGTGAACTGATATAGGGGAAAAACCGGGAGATCAGGGACACAGGGATCTGATATAGGGAAGAAACTGCGAGATCAGGGACACAGTGATCTGATATAGGGGAAAAACTGGGAGATCAGGGATCTGACATAGGGGAAAAACTGGGAGATCAGGGACACAGTGATCGGATATAGGGAAGAAACTGCGAGATCAGGGACACAGTGATCTGATATAGGGGAAAAACTGGGAGATCAGGGACACAGTGATCTGATATAGGGGAAAAAACCAGGAGATCAGGGACACAGTGATCGGATATAGGGGAAAAACTGGGAGATCAGGGAGACAGTGAGCTGATATAGGGGGAAAACTGGGAGATCAGGGACACAGTGAACTGATATAGGGGAAAAAACTGGGAGATCAGGGACACAGTGATCTGATATGGGGGAAAACTGGGAAATCAGGGACACAGTGATCGGATATATGGAAGAAACAGGGAGATCAGGGACACAGTGATCTGATATAGGGGAAAAACTGGGACATCAGGGGCACAGTGAACTGATATAGGGGAAAAAACTGGGAGATCAGGGATACAGTGATCGGATATAGGGGAAAAACTGGGAGATCAGGGACACAGTGAACTGAAATAGGTAAGAAACTGGGAGATCAGGGATACAGTGAATTGATATAGGGGAAAAACTGGGAGATCAGGGACACAGTGATCTGGTTTGGGAAGAAACTGGGAGAACAGGGACACAGTGATCGGATATAGGGAAAAACTGGGAGATCAGGGACACAGTGAGCTGATATAGGGAAAAACTGGGAGATCAGGGACACAGTGAGCTGATATAGGGGAAAAACTGGAAGATCAGGGACACAGTGATCTGATATAGTGGAAAAACTGGGAGATCAGGGACACAGTGATCTGATATAGGGGAAAAACTGGGAGATCAGGGATCTGACATAGGGGAAAAACTGGGAGATCAGGGACACAGTGAACTGATATAGGGGAAAAACTGGGAGATCAGGGACACAGTGATCTGATATAGGGGAAAACTGGGAGATCAGGGACACAGTGATCTGATATAGGGGAAAAACCGGGAGATCAGGGACACAGTGAACTGATATAGGGGAAAAACTGGGAGATCAGGGACACAGTGATCTGATATAGGGGAAAAACTGGGAGATCAGGGATCTGACATAGGGGAAAAACTGGGAGATCAGGGACACAGTGAACTGATATAGGGGAAAAACTGGGAGATCAGGGACATAGCGATGTGATATAGGGGAAAAACTGGGAGATCAGGGACACAGTGATCTGTTATAGGGTAAAACTGGGAGATCAGGGACACAGTGATCTGATATAGGGGAAAAACCGGGAGATCAGGGATCTGATATCGGGGGAAAACTGGGTGATCAGGGACACAGTGAACTGATAAAGGGGGAAAACAGGGAGATCAGGGACACAGTGATCTGGTTTGGGAAGAAACTGGGAGATCAGGGACACAGTGAACTGATAAAGGGGGAAAACTGGGAGATCAGGGACACAGTGATCTGGTTTGGGAAGAAACTGGGAGATCAGGGACACAGTGATCTAATAGAGGGAAAAACTGGGAGATCAGGGGCACAGTGATTTAATATAGGGGGAAAAACTGGGAGATCAGGGACACAGTGAACTGATATAGGGTTAAAACTGGGAGATCAGGGACACAGTGAACTGATATAGCGGGAAAAACTGGGAGATCAGGGGCACAGCGATCTGATATAGGGGAAAAACTGGGAGATCAGGGACACAGTGAACTGATATAGGGGAAAAACTGGGAGAACAGGTACACAGCGATCTGATATAGGGGGAAAAACTGGGAGATCAGGGATCTGACATAGGGGAAAAACTGGGAGATCAGGGACACAGTGAACTGATATAGGGGAAAAACTGGGAGATCAGGGACACAGTGATCTGATATAGGGAAGAAGCTGGGAGATCAGGGACACAGTGATCGGATATAGGGAAGAAACTGGGAGATCAGGCACACAGTGATCTGATATAGGGGAAAACTGGGAGATCAGGGACACAGTGATCTGATATAGGGGAAAAACTGGGAGATCAGGGACACAGTGATCTGATATAGGGGAAAAAACCGGGAGATCAGGGACACAGTGATCGGATATAGGGGAAAAACTGGGAGATCAGGGACACAGTGAGCTGATATAGGGGGAAAACTGGGAGATCAGGGACACAGTGAACTGATATAGGGGAAAAAACTGGGAGATCAGGGACACAGTGATCTGATATGGGGGAAAACTGGGAAATCAGGGACACAGTGATCGGATATATGGAAGAAACAGGGAGATCAGGGACACAGTGATCTGATATAGGGGAAAAACTGGGACATAGGGGCACAGTGAACTGATATAGGGGAAAAAACTGGGAGATCAGGGATACAGTGATCGGATATAGGGGAAAAACTGGGAGATCAGGGACACAGTGAACTGAAATAGGTAAGAAACTGGGAGATCAGGGATACAGTGAATTGATATAGGGGAAAAACTGGGAGATCAGGGACACAGTGATCTGGTTTGGGAAGAAACTGGGAGATCAGGGACACAGTGATCGGATATAGGGAAAAACTGGGAGATCAGGGACACAGTGAGCTGATATAGGGAAAAACTGGGAGATCAGGGACACAGTGAGCTGATATAGGGGAAAAACTGAAAGATCAGGGACACAGTGATCTGATATAGTGGAAAAATTGGGAGATCAGGGACACAGTGATCTGATATAGGGGAAAAACTGGGAGATCAGGGATCTGACATAGGGGAAAAACTGGGAGATCAGGGACACAGTGAACTGATATAGGGGAAAAACTGGGAGATCAGGGACACAGTGATCTGATATAGGGGAAAACTGGGAGATCAGGGACACAGTGATCTGATATAGGGGAAAAACCGGGAGATCAGGGACACAGTGAACTGATATAGGGGAAAAACTGGGAGATCAGGGACACAGTGATCTGATATAGGGGAAAAACTGGGAGATCAGGGATCTGACATAGGGGAAAAACTGGGAGATCAGGGACACAGTGAACTGATATAGGGGAAAAACTGGGAGATCAGGGACATAGCGATGTGATATAGGGGAAAAACTGGGAGATCAGGGACACAGTGATCTGTTATAGGGTAAAACTGGGAGATCAGGGACACAGTGATCTGATATAGGGGAAAAACCGGGAGATCAGGGATCTGATATCGGGGGAAAACTGGGTGATCAGGGACACAGTGAACTGATAAAGGGGGAAAACAGGGAGATCAGGGACACAGTGATCTGGTTTGGGAAGAAACTGGGAGATCAGGGACACAGTGAACTGATAAAGGGGGAAAACTGGGAGATCAGGGACACAGTGATCTGATAGAGGGAAAAACTGGGAGATCAGGGACACAGTGATTTAATATAGGGGGAAAAACTGGGAGATCAGGGACACAGTGAACTGATATAGGGTTAAAACTGGGAGATCAGGGACAGAGTGAACTGATATAGCGGGAAAAACTGGGAGACCAGGGGCACAGCGATCTGATATAGGGGAAAAACTGGGAGATCAGGGACACAGTGAACTGATATAGGGGAAAAACTGGGAGAACAGGTACACAGCGATCTGATATAGGGGGAAAAACTGGGAGATCAGGGATCTGACATAGGGGAAAAACTGGGAGATCAGGGACACAGTGAGCTGATATAGGGGGAAAACTGGGAGATCAGGGACACAGTGAACTGATATAGGGAAGAAGCTGGGAGATCAGGGACACAGTGATCGGATATAGGGAAGAAACTGGGAGATCAGGCACACAGTGATCTGATATAGGGGAAAACTGGGAGATCAGGGACACAGTGATCTGATATAGGGGAAAAACTGGGAGATCAGGGACACAGTGATCGGATATAGGGGAAAAACTGGGAGATCAGGGATCTGACATAGGGGAAAAACTGGGAGATCAGGGACACAGTGAACTGATATAGGGGAAAAACTGGGAGATCAGGGACACAGTGATCTGATATAGGGAAGAAGCTGGGAGATCAGGGACACAGTGATCGGATATAGGGAAGAAACTGGGAGATCAGGCACACAGTGATCTGATATAGGGGAAAACTGGGAGATCAGGGACACAGTGATCTGATATAGGGGAAAAACTGGGAGATCAGGGACACAGTGATCGGATATAGGGGAAAAACTGGGAGATCAGGGAGACAGTGATCGGATATAGGGGAAAAACCGAGAGATCAGGGACACAGTGAACTGATATAGGGGAAAAACCGGGAGATCAGGGACACAGGGATCTGATATAGGGAAGAAACTGCGAGATCAGGGACACAGTGATCTGATATAGGGGAAAAACTGGGAGATCAGGGATCTGACATAGGGGAAAAACTGGGAGATCAGGGACACAGTGATCGGATATAGGGAAGAAACTGCGAGATCAGGGACACAGTGATCTGATATAGGGGAAAAACTGGGAGATCAGGGACACAGTGATCTGATATAGGGGAAAAAACCGGGAGATCAGGGACACAGTGATCGGATATAGGGGAAAAACTGGGAGATCAGGGAGACAGTGAGCTGATATAGGGGGAAAACTGGGAGATCAGGGACACAGTGAACTGATATAGGGGAAAAAACTGGGAGATCAGGGACACAGTGATCTGATATGGGGGAAAACTGGGAAATCAGGGACACAGTGATCGGATATATGGAAGAAACAGGGAGATCAGGGACACAGTGATCTGATATAGGGGAAAAACTGGGACATCAGGGGCACAGTGAACTGATATAGGGGAAAAAACTGGGAGATCAGGGATACAGTGATCGGATATAGGGGAAAAACTGGGAGATCAGGGACACAGTGAACTGAAATAGGTAAGAAACTGGGAGATCAGGGATACAGTGAATTGATATAGGGGAAAAACTGGGAGATCAGGGACACAGTGATCTGGTTTGGGAAGAAACTGGGAGAACAGGGACACAGTGATCGGATATAGGGAAAAACTGGGAGATCAGGGACACAGTGAGCTGATATAGGGAAAAACTGGGAGATCAGGGACACAGTGAGCTGATATAGGGGAAAAACTGGAAGATCAGGGACACAGTGATCTGATATAGTGGAAAAACTGGGAGATCAGGGACACAGTGATCTGATATAGGGGAAAAACTGGGAGATCAGGGATCTGACATAGGGGAAAAACTGGGAGATCAGGGACACAGTGAACTGATATAGGGGAAAAACTGGGAGATCAGGGACACAGTGATCTGATATAGGGGAAAACTGGGAGATCAGGGACACAGTGATCTGATATAGGGGAAAAACCGGGAGATCAGGGACACAGTGAACTGATATAGGGGAAAAACTGGGAGATCAGGGACACAGTGATCTGATATAGGGGAAAAACTGGGAGATCAGGGATCTGACATAGGGGAAAAACTGGGAGATCTGGGACACAGTGAACTGATATAGGGGAAAAACTGGGAGATCAGGGACATAGCGATGTGATATAGGGGAAAAACTGGGAGATCAGGGACACAGTGATCTGTTATAGGGTAAAACTGGGAGATCAGGGACACAGTGATCTGATATAGGGGAAAAACCGGGAGATCAGGGATCTGATATCGGGGGAAAACTGGGTGATCAGGGACACAGTGAACTGATAAAGGGGGAAAACAGGGAGATCAGGGACACAGTGATCTGGTTTGGGAAGAAACTGGGAGATCAGGGACACAGTGAACTGATAAAGGGGGAAAACTGGGAGATCAGGGACACAGTGATCTGGTTTGGGAAGAAACTGGGAGATCAGGGACACAGTGATCTAATAGAGGGAAAAACTGGGAGATCAGGGGCACAGTGATTTAATATAGGGGGAAAAACTGGGAGATCAGGGACACAGTGAACTGATATAGGGTTAAAACTGGGAGATCAGGGACACAGTGAACTGATATAGCGGGATAAACTGGGAGATCAGGGGCACAGCGATCTGATATAGGGGAAAAACTGGGAGATCAGGGACACAGTGAACTGATATAGGGGAAAAACTGGGAGAACAGGTACACAGCGATCTGATATAGGGGGAAAAACTGGGAGATCAGGGATCTGACATAGGGGAAAAACTGGGAGATCAGGGACACAGTGAACTGATATAGGGGAAAAACTGGGAGATCAGGGACACAGTGATCTGATATAGGGAAGAAGCTGGGAGATCAGGGACACAGTGATCGGATATAGGGAAGAAACTGGGAGATCAGGCACACAGTGATCTGATATAGGGGAAAACTGGGAGATCAGGGACACAGTGATCTGATATAGGGGAAAAACTGGGAGATCAGGGACACAGTGATCGGATATAGGGGAAAAACTGGGAGATCAGGGAGACAGTGATCGGATATAGGGGAAAAACCGAGAGATCAGGGACACAGTGAACTGATATAGGGGAAAACTGGGAGATCAGGGACACAGTGATCTGATATAGGGGAAAAACCGGGAGATCAGGGACACAGTGAACTGATATAGGGGAAAAACTGGGAGATCAGGGACACAGTGATCTGATATAGGGGAAAAACTGGGAGATCAGGGATCTGACATAGGGGAAAAACTGGGAGATCAGGGACACAGTGAACTGATATAGGGGAAAAACTGGGAGATCAGGGACATAGCGATGTGATATAGGGGAAAAACTGGGAGATCAGGGACACAGTGATCTGTTATAGGGTAAAACTGGGAGATCAGGGACACAGTGATCTGATATAGGGGAAAAACCGGGAGATCAGGGATCTGATATCGGGGGAAAACTGGGTGATCAGGGACACAGTGAACTGATAAAGGGGGAAAACAGGGAGATCAGGGACACAGTGATCTGGTTTGGGAAGAAACTGGGAGATCAGGGACACAGTGAACTGATAAAGGGGGAAAACTGGGAGATCAGGGACACAGTGATCTGGTTTGGGAAGAAACTGGGAGATCAGGGACACAGTGATCTAATAGAGGGAAAAACTGGGAGATCAGGGGCACAGTGATTTAATATAGGGGGAAAAACTGGGAGATCAGGGACACAGTGAACTGATATAGGGTTAAAACTGGGAGATCAGGGACACAGTGAACTGATATAGCGGGAAAAACTGGGAGATCAGGGGCACAGCGATCTGATATAGGGGAAAAACTGGGAGATCAGGGACACAGTGAACTGATATAGGGGAAAAACTGGGAGAACAGGTACACAGCGATCTGATATAGGGGGAAAAACTGGGAGATCAGGGATCTGACATAGGGGAAAAACTGGGAGATCAGGGACACAGTGAACTGATATAGGGGAAAAACTGGGAGATCAGGGACACAGTGATCTGATATAGGGAAGAAGCTGGGAGATCAGGGACACAGTGATCGGATATAGGGAAGAAACTGGGAGATCAGGCACACAGTGATCTGATATAGGGGAAAACTGGGAGATCAGTGACACAGTGATCTGATATAGGGGAAAAACTGGGAGATCAGGGACACAGTGATCGGATATAGGGGAAAAACTGGGAGATCAGGGAGACAGTGATCGGATATAGGGGAAAAACCGAGAGATCAGGGACACAGTGAACTGATATAGGGGAAAAACCGGGAGATCAGGGACACAGGGATCTGATATAGGGAAGAAACTGGGAGATCAGGGACACAGGGATCTGATATAGGGGAAAAACTGGGAGATCAGGGATCTGACATAGGGGAAAAACTGGGAGATCAGGGACACAGTGATCGGATATAGGGAAGAAACTGCGAGATCAGGGACACAGTGATCTGATATAGGGGAAAAACTGGGAGATCAGGGACACAGTGATCTGATATAGGGGAAAAATCTGGGAGATCAGGGACACAGTGATCGGATATAGGGGAAAAACTGGGAGATCAGGGACACAGTGAGCTGATATAGGGGGAAAACTGGGAGATCAGGGACACAGTGAACTGATATAGGGGAAAAAACTGGGAGATCAGGGACACAGTGATCTGATATGGGGGAAAACTGGGAAATCAGGGACACAGTGATCGGATATATGGAAGAAACAGGGAGATCAGGGACACAGTGATCTGATATTGGGGAAAAACTGGGACATCAGGGGCACAGTGAACTGATATAGGGGAAAAAACTGGGAGATCAGGGATACAGTGATCGGATATAGGGGAAAAACTGGGAGATCAGGGACACAGTGAACTGAAATAGGTAAGAAACTGGGAGATCAGGGATACAGTGAATTGATATAGGGGAAAAACTGGGAGATCAGGGACACAGTGATCTGGTTTGGGAAGAAACTGGGAGATCAGGGACACAGTGATCGGATATAGGGAAAAACTGGGAGATCAGGGACACAGTGAGCTGATATAGGGAAAAACTGGGAGATCAGGGACACAGTGAGCTGATATAGGGGAAAAACTGGAAGATCAGGGACACAGTGATCTGATATAGTGGAAAAACTGGGAGATCAGGGACACAGTGATCTGATATAGGGGAAAAACTGGGAGATCAGGGATCTGACATAGGGGAAAAACTGGGAGATCAGGGACACAGTGAACTGATATAGGGGAAAAACTGGGAGATCAGGGACACAGTGATCTGATATAGGGGAAAACTGGGAGATCAGGGACACAGTGATCTGATATAGGGGAAAAACCGGGAGATCAGGGACACAGTGAACTGATATAGGGGAAAAACTGGGAGATCAGGGACACAGTGATCTGATATAGGGGAAAAACTGGGAGATCAGGGATCTGACATAGGGGAAAAACTGGGAGATCAGGGACACAGTGAACTGATATAGGGGAAAAACTGGGAGATCAGGGACATAGCGATGCGATATAGGGGAAAAACTGGGAGATCAGGGACACAGTGATCTGTTATAGGGTAAAACTGGGAGATCAGGGACACAGTGATCTGATATAGGGGAAAAACCGGGAGATCAGGGATCTGATATCGGGGGAAAACTGGGTGATCAGGGACACAGTGAACTGATAAAGGGGGAAAACAGGGAGATCAGGGACACACTGATCTGGTTTGGGAAGAAACTGGGAGATCAGGGACACAGTGAACTGATAAAGGGGGAAAACTGGGAGATCAGGGACACAGTGATCTGGTTTGGGAAGAAACTGGGAGATCAGGGACACAGTGATCTGATAGAGGGAAAAACTGGGAGATCAGGGACACAGTGATTTAATATAGGGGGAAAAACTGGGAGATCAGGGACACAGTGAACTGATATAGGGTTAAAACTGGGAGATCAGGGACACAGTGAACTGATATAGCGGGAAAAACTGGGAGATCAGGGGCACAGCGATCTGATATAGGGGAAAAACTGGGAGATCAGGGACACAGTGAACTGATATAGGGGAAAAACTGGGAGAACAGGTACACAGCGATCTGATATAGGGGGAAAAACTGGGAGATCAGGGACACAGTGAACTGATATATGAGAAAAAACTGGGAGATCAGAGACACAGTGATCTGATATAGGGGAAAAACTGGGAGATCAGGGAAACAGTGATCTGATATAGGGGAAGAAACTGGGAGATCAGCAATTCAGTGATCGGATATAGGGGATAAAACTGGGACATCAGGGATACAGTGATCTGATATAGGGGAAAAAACTGGGAGATCAGGGACACAGTGATCTGATATAGGGGGAAAAACTGGGAGATCAGGGACACAGTGATCTGATATAGGGGGAAAAACTGGGAGATCAGGGACACAGTGATCGGATATAGGGATGAAACTGGGAGATCAGGGACACAGTGAACTGATATAGGGGAAAAACTGGGAGATCAGGGACACAGTGATCTGATTTAGGGAAGAAACTGGGAGATCAGGGATACAGTGATCTGATTTAGGGAAGAAACTGGGAGATCAGGGACACAGTGAACTGATATACGGGAAAACTGGGAGATCAGGGACACAGTGAACTGATATAGGGGAAAAACTGGGAGATCAGAGACACAGTGATCTGATATGGGGAAAAAGCGGGAGATCAGGGACACAGTGATCTGATATAGGGGAAAAACTGGGAGATCAGGGATCTGACATAGGGGAAAAACTGGGAGATCAGGGACACAGTGAACTGATATAGGGGAAAAACTGGGAGATCAGGGACACAGTGATCTGATATAGGGGAAAAAACTGGGAGATCAGGGACACAGTGATCTGATATAGGGGGAAAAACCGGGAGATCAGGGACACAGTGATCTGATATAGGGAAGAAACTGGGAGATCAGGGACACAGTGAACTGATATAGGGGAAAAAGTGGGAGGTCAGGGACACAGTGATCTGATTTAGGGGAGAAACTGGGAGATCAGGGACACAGTGAACTGATATAGGGGAAAAAACTGGGAGATCAGGGACACAGTGAACTGATATAGGGGAAAACTGGGAGATCAGGGACACAGTGAACTGATATAGGGGAAAAAACTGGGAGATCAGGGACACAGTGAACTGATATAGGGGAAAACTGGGAGATCAGGGACACAGTGAACTGATATAGGGGAAAAAACTGGTAGATCAGGGACACAGTGATCGGATATAGGGAAGAAACTGGGAGATCAGGGATACAGTGATCTGATATAGGGATGAAACTGGGAGATCAGGGACACAGTGATCTGATATAGGGGAAAAACTGGGAGATCAGGGACACAGTGATCGGATATAGGGAAGAAACTGGGAGATCAGGGACACAGTGATCTGATTTAGGGAAGAAACTGGGAGATCAGGGACACAGTGATCTGATATAGGGGAAAACTGGGAGATCAGGGACACAGTGAACTGATATAGGGGAAAAAACCGGGAGATCAGGGACACAGTGATCGGATATAGGGGAAACACTGGGAGATCAGGGTCACAGTGAGCTGATATAGGGGGAAAACTGGGAGATCAGGGACACAGTGAACTGATATAGGGGAAAAAACTGGGAGATCAGGGACTCAGTGATCTGATATGGGGGAAAACTGGGAGATCAGGGACACAGTGATCGGATATAGGGAAGAAACAGGGAGATCAGGGACACAGTGATCTGATATAGGGGAAAAACTGGGACATCAGGGACACAGTGAACTGATATAGCAAGAAACTGGGAGATCAGGGACACAGTGATCTGATATAGGGGAAAACTGGGAGATCATGGACACAGTGATCTGATATAGGGGAAAAACTGGGAGATCAGGGACACAGCGATCTGATATAGGGAAGAAGCTGGGAGATCAGGGACACAGTGATCGGATATAGGGAAGAAACTGGGAGATCAGGGACACAGTGATCGGATATAGGGAAGAAGCTGGGAGATCAGGGACACAGTGATCGGATATAGGGAAGAAACTGGGAGATCAGGCACACAGTGATCTGATATAGGGGAAAACTGGGAGATCAGGGACACAGTGATCTGATATAGGGGGAAAACTGGGAGATCAGGGACACAGTGATCGGATATAGGGGAAAAACTGGGAGATCAGGGAGACAGTGATCGGATATAGGGGAAAAACCGAGAGATCAGGGACACAGTGAACTGATATAGGGGAAAAACCGGGAGATCAGGGACACAGGGATCTGATATAGGGAAGAAACTGGGAGATCAGGGACACAGGGATCTGATATAGGGGAAAAACTGGGAGATCAGGGATCTGACATAGGGGAAAAACAGGGAGATCAGGGACACAGTGATCGGATATAGGGAAGAAACTGCGAGATCAGGGACACAGTGATCTGATATAGGGGAAAAACTGGGAGATCAGGGACACAGTGATCTGATATAGGGGAAAAAACCGGGAGATCAGGGACACAGTGATCGGATATAGGGGAAAAACTGGGAGATCAGGGACACAGTGAGCTGATATAGGGGGAAAACTGGGAGATCAGGGACACAGTGAACTGATATAGGGGAAAAAACTGGGAGATCATGGACACAGTGATCTGATATATGGAAGAAACAGGGAGATCAGGGACACAGCGATCTGATATAGGGGAAAAACTGGGACATCAGGGGCACAGTGAACTGATATAGGGGAAAAAACTGGGAGATCAGGGATACAGTGATCGGATATAGGGGAAAAACTGGGAGATCAGGGACACAGTGAACTGAAATAGGTAAGAAACTGGGAGATCAGGGATACAGTGAACTGATATAGGGGAAAAACTGGGAGATCAGGGACACAGTGATCTGATATAGGGGAAAAACTGGGAGATCAGGGACACAGTGATCTGATATAGGGGAAAAACTGGGAGATCTGGGACACAGTGAACTGATATAGGGGAAAAACTGGGAGAACAGGTACACAGTGATCTGATATAGGGGGAAAAACTGGGAGATCAGGGACACAGTGAACTGATATAGGGGAAAAACCGGGAGATCAGGGACACAGGGATCTGATATAGGGAAGAAACTGGGAGATCAGGGACACAGGGATCTGATATAGGGGAAAAACTGGGAGATCAGGGATCTGACATAGGGGAAAAACTGGGAGATCAGGGACACAGTGATCGGATATAGGGAAGAAACTGTGAGATCAGGGACACAGTGATCTGATATAGGGGAAAAACTGGGAGATCAGGGACACAGTGATCTGATATAGGGGAAAAAAACCGGGAGATCAGGGACACAGTGATCGGATATAGGGGAAAAACTGGGAGATCAGGGACACAGTGAGCTGATATAGGGGGAAAACTGGGAGATCAGGGACACAGTGAACTGATATAGGGGAAAAAACTGGGAGATCAGGGACACAGTGATCTGATATGGGGGAAAACTGGGAAATCAGGGACACAGTGACCGGATATATGGAAGAAACAGGGAGATCAGGGACACAGTGATCTGATATAGGGGAAAAACTGAGACATCAGGGGCACAGTGAACTGATATAGGGGAAAAAACTGGGAGATCAGGGACACAGTGATCGGATATAGGGGAAAAACTGGGAGATCAGGGACACAGTGAACTGAAATAGGTAAGAAACTGGGAGATCAGGGATACAGTGAATTGATATAGGGGAAAAACTGGGAGATCAGGGACACAGTGATCTGGTTTGGGAAGAAACTGGGAGATCAGGGACACAGTGATCGGATATAGGGAAAAACTGGGAGATCAGGGACACAGTGAGCTGATATAGGGAACAACTGGGAGATCAGGGACACAGTGAGCTGATATAGGGGAAAAACTGGAAGATCAGGGACACAGTGATCTGATATAGTGGAAAAACTGGGAGATCAGGGACACAGTGATCTGATATAGGGGAAAAACTGGGAGATCAGGGATCTGACACAGGGGAAAAACTGGGAGATCAGGGAAACAGTGAACTGATATAGGGGAAAAACTGGGAGATCAGGGACACAGTGATCTGATATAGGGGAAAACTGGGAGATCAGGGACACAGTGATCTGATATAGGGGAAAAACCGGGAGATCAGGGACACAGTGAACTGATATAGGGGAAAAACTGGGAGATCAGGGACACAGTGATCTGATATAGGGGAAAAACTGGGAGATCAGGGATCTGACATAGGGGAAAAACTGGGAGATCAGGGACACAGTGAACTGATATAGGGGAAAAACTGGGAGATCAGGGACATAGCGATGTGATATAGGGGAAAAACTGGGAGATCAGGGACACAGTGATCTGTTATAGGGTAAAACTGGGAGATCAGGGACACAGTGATCTGATATAGGGGAAAAACCGGGAGATCAGGGATCTGATATCGGGGGAAAACTGGGTGATCAGGGACACAGTGAACTGATAAAGGGGGAAAACAGGGAGATCAGGGACACAGTGATCTGGTTTGGGAAGAAACTGGGAGATCAGGGACACAGTGAACTGATAAAGGGGGAAAACTGGGAGATCAGGGACACAGTGATCTGGTTTGGGAAGAAACTGGGAGATCAGGGACACAGTGATCTGATAGAGGGAAAAACTGGGAGATCAGGGACACAGTGATTTAATATAGGGGGAAAAACTGGGAGATCAGGGACACAGTGAACTGATATAGGGTTAAAACTGGGAGATCAGGGACACAGTGAACTGATATAGCGGGAAAAACTGGGAGATCAGGGGCACAGTGATCTGATATAGGGGAAAAACTGGGAGATCAGGGACACAGTGAACTGATATAGGGGAAAAACTGGGAGAACAGGTACACAGTGATCTGATATAGGGGGAAAAACTGGGAGATCAGGGACACAGTGATCTGATATAGGGGAAAAACTGGGACATCAGGGGCACAGTGAACTGATATAGGGGAAAAAACTGGGAGATCAGGGATACAGTGATCGGATATAGGGGAAAAACTGGGAGATCAGGGACACAGTGAACTGAAATAGGTAAGAAACTGGGAGATCAGGGATACAGTGAACTGATATAGGGGAAAAACTGGGAGATCAGGGACACAGTGATCTGATATAGGGGAAAAACTGGGAGATCAGGGACACAGTGATCTGATATAGGGGAAAAACTGGGAGATCTGGGACACAGTGAACTGATATAGGGGAAAAACTGGGAGAAGAGGTACACAGTGATCTGATATAGGGGGAAAAACTGGGAGATCAGGGACACAGTGAACTGATATAGGGGAAAAACCGGGAGATCAGGGACACAGGGATCTGATATAGGGAAGAAACTGGGAGATCAGGGACACAGGGATCTGATATAGGGGAAAAACTGGGAGATCAGGGATCTGACATAGGGGAAAAACTGGGAGATCAGGGACACAGTGATCGGATATAGGGAAGAAACTGCGAGATCAGGGACACAGTGATCTGATATAGGGGAAAAACTGGGAGATCAGGGACACAGTGATCTGATATAGGGGAAAAAACCGGGAGATCAGGGACACAGTGATCGGATATAGGGGAAAAACTGGGAGATCAGGGACACAGTGAGCTGATATAGGGGGAAAACTGGGAGATCAGGGACACAGTGAACTGATATAGGGGAAAAAACTGGGAGATCAGGGACACAGTGATCTGATATGGGGGAAAACTGGGAAATCAGGGACACAGTGACCGGATATATGGAAGAAACAGGGAGATCAGGGACACAGTGATCTGATATAGGGCAAAAACTGGGACATCAGGGGCACAGTGAACTGATATAGGGGAAAAAACTGGGAGATCAGGGACACAGTGATCGGATATAGGGGAAAAACTGGGAGATCAGGGACACAGTGAACTGAAATAGGTAAGAAACTGGGAGATCAGGGATACAGTGAATTGATATAGGGGAAAAACTGAGAGATCAGGGACACAGTGATCTGGTTTGGGAAGAAACTGGGAGATCAGGGACACAGTGATCGGATATAGGGAAAAACTGGGAGATCAGGGACACAGTGAGCTGATATAGGGAAAAACTGGGAGATCAGGGACACAGTGAGCTGATATAGGGGAAAAACTGGAAGATCAGGGACACAGTGATCTGATATAGTGGAAAAACTGGGAGATCAGGGACACAGTGATCTGATATAGGGGAAAAACTGGGAGATCAGGGATCTGACACAGGGGAAAAACTGGGAGATCAGGGACACAGTGAACTGATATAGGGGAAAAACTGGGAGATCAGGGACACAGTGATCTGATATAGGGGAAAACTGGGAGATCAGGGACACAGTGATCTGATATAGGGGAAAAACCGGGAGATCAGGGACACAGTGAACTGATATAGGGGAAAAACTGGGATATCAGGGACACAGTGATCTGATATAGGGGAAAATCTGGGAGATCAGGGATCTGACATAGGGGAAAAACTGGGAGATCAGGGACACAGTGAACTGATATAGGGGAAAAACTGGGAGATCAGGGACATAGCGATGTGATATAGGGGAAAAACTGGGAGATCAGAGACACAGTGATCTGTTATAGGGTAAAACTGGGAGATCAGCGACACAGTGATCTGATATAGGGGAAAAACCGGGAGATCAGGGATCTGATATCGGGGGAAAACTGGGTGATCAGGGACACAGTGAACTGATAAAGGGGGAAAACAGGGAGATCAGGGACACAGTGATCTGGTTTGGGAAGAAACTGGGAGATCAGGGACACAGTGAACTGATAAAGGGGGAAAACTGGGAGATCAGGGACACAGTGATCTGGTTTGGGAAGAAACTGGGAGATCAGGGACACAGTGATCTGATAGAGGGAAAAACTGGGAGATCAGGGACACAGTGATTTAATATAGGGGGAAAAACTGGGAGCTCAGGGACACAGTGAACTGATATAGGGTTAAAACTGGGAGATCAGGGACACAGTGAACTGATATAGCGGGAAAAACTGGGAGATCAGGGGCACAGTGATCTGATATAGGGGAAAAACTGGGAGATCAGGGACACAGTGAACTGATATAGGGGAAAAACTGGGAGAACAGGTACACAGTGATCTGATATAGGGGGAAAAACTGGGAGATCAGGGACACAGTGAACTGATATATGAGAAAAAACTGGGAGATCAGAGACACAGTGATCTGATATAGGGGAAAAACTGGGAGATCAGGGAAACAGTGATCTGATATAGGGGAAGAAACTGGGAGATCAGCAATTCAGTGATCGGATATAGGGGAAAAAACTGGGACATCAGGGATACAGTGATCTGATATAGGGGAAAAAACTGGGAGATCAGGGACACAGTGATCTGATATAGTGGAAAAACTGGGAGATCAGGGACACAGTGATCTGATATAGGGGGAAAAACTGGGAGATCAGGGACACAGTGATCGGATATAGGGATGAAACTGGGAGATCAGGGACACAGTGAACTGATATAGGGGAAAAACTGGGAGATCAGGGACACAGTGATCTGATTTAGGGAAGAAACTGGGAGATCAGGGATAGAGTGATCTGATTTAGGGAAGAAACTGGGAGATCAGGGACACAGTGAACTGATATACGGGAAAACTGGGAGATCAGTGACACAGTGAACTGATAAGGGAAAAACCTGGAGATCAGGGACACAGTGATCTGATATGGGGAAAAAGCGGGAGATCAGGGACACAGTGATCTGATATAGGGGAAAAACTGGGAGATCAGGGATCTGACATAGGGGAAAAACTGGGAGATCAGGGACACAGTGAACTGATATAGGGGAAAAACTGGGAGATCAGGGACACAGTGATCTGATTTAGGGAAGAAACTGGGAAATCAGGGATACAGTGATCTGATTTAGGGAAGAAACTGGGAGATCAGGGACACAGTGAACTGATATACGGGAAAACTGGGAGATCAGGGACACAGTGAACTGATATAGGGGAAAAACTGGGAGATCAGAGACACAGTGATCTGATATGGGGAAAAAGCGGGAGATCAGGGACACAGTGATCTGATATAGGGGAAAAACTGGGAGATCAGGGATCTGACATAGGGGAAAAACTGGGAGATCAGGGACACAGTGAACTGATATAGGGGAAAAACTGGGAGATCAGGGACACAGTGATCTGATATAGGGGAAAAAACTGGGAGATCAGGGACACAGTGATCTGATATAGGGGGAAAAACCGGGAGATCAGGGACACAGTGATCTGATATAGGGAAGAAACTGGGAGATCAGGGACACAGTGAACTGATATAGGGGAAAAAGTGGGAGGTCAGGGACACAGTGATCTGATTTAGGGGAGAAACTGGGAGATCAGGGACACCGTGAACTGATATAGGGGAAAAAACTGGGAGATCAGGGACACAGTGAACTGATATAGGGGAAAACTGGGAGATCAGGGACACAGTGAACTGATATAGGGGAAAAAACTGGGAGATCAGGGACACAGTGAACTGATATAGGGGAAAACTGGGAGATCAGGGACACAGTGAACTGATATAGGGGAAAAAACTGGGAGATCAGGGACACAGTGATCGGATATAGGGAAGAAACTGGGAGATCAGGGATACAGTGATCTGATATAGGGATGAAACTGGGAGATCAGGGACACAGTGATCTGATATAGGGGAAAAACTGGGAGATCAGGGACACAGTGATCGGATATAGGGAAGAAACTGGGAGATCAGGGACACAGTGATCTGATTTAGGGAAGAAACTGGGAGATCAGGGACACAGTGATCTGATATAGGGGAAAACTGGGAGATCAGGGACACAGTGAACTGATATAGGGGAAAAAACCGGGAGATCAGGGACACAGTGATCGGATATAGGGGAAAAACTGGGAGATCAGGGTCACAGTGAGCTGATATAGGGGGAAAACTGGGAGATCAGGGACACAGTGAACTGATATAGGGGAAAAAACTGGGAGATCAGGGACTCAGTGATCTGATATGGGGGAAAACTGGGAGATCAGGGACACAGTGATCGGATATAGGGAAGAAACAGGGAGATCAGGGACACAGTGATCTGATATAGGGGAAAAACTGGGACATCAGGGACACAGTGAACTGATATAGCAAGAAACTGGGAGATCAGGGACACAGTGATCTGATATAGGGGAAAACTGGGAGATCATGGACACAGTGATCTGATATAGGGGAAAAACTGGGAGATCAGGGACACAGCGATCTGATATAGGGAAGAAGCTGGGAGATCAGGGACACAGTGATCGGATATAGGGAAGAAACTGGGAGATCAGGGACACAGTGATCGGATATAGGGAAGAAGCTGGGAGATCAGGGACACAGTGATCGGATATAGGGAAGAAACTGGGAGATCAGGCACACAGTGATCTGATATAGGGGAAAACTGGGAGATCAGGGACACAGTGATCTGATATAGGGGAAAAACTGGGAGATCAGGGACACAGTGATCGGATATAGGGGAAAAACTGGGAGATCAGGGAGACAGTGATCGGATATAGGGGAAAAACCGAGAGATCAGGGACACAGTGAACTGATATAGGGGAAAAACCGGGAGATCAGGGACACAGGGATCTGATATAGGGAAGAAGCTGGGAGATCAGGGACACAGGGATCTGATATAGGGGAAAAACTGGGAGATCAGGGATCTGACATAGGGGAAAAACTGGGAGATCAGGGACACAGTGATCGGATATAGGGAAGAAACTGCGAGATCAGGGACACAGTGATCTGATATAGGGGAAAAACTGGGAGATCAGGGACACAGTGATCTGATATAGGGGAAAAAACCGGGAGATCAGGGACACAGTGATCGGATATAGGGGAAAAACTGGGAGATCAGGGACACAGTGAGCTGATATAGGGGGAAAACTGGGAGATCAGGGACACAGTGAACTGATATAGGGGAAAAAACTGGGAGATCAGGGACACAGTGATCTGATATATGGAAGAAACAGGGAGATCAGGGACACAGTGATCTGATATAGGGGAAAAACTGGGACATCAGAGGCACAGTGAACTGATATAGGGGAAAAAACTGGGAGATCAGGGATACAGTGATCGGATATAGGGGAAAAACTGGGAGATCAGGGACACAGTGAACTGAAATAGGTAAGAAACTGGGAGATCAGGGATACAGTGAACTGATATAGGGGAAAAACTGGGAGATCAGGGACACAGTGATCGGATATAGGGGAAAAACTGGGAGATCAGGGACACAGTGATCTGATATAGGGGAAAAACTGGGAGATCTGGTACACAGTGAACTGATATAGGGGAAAAACTGGGAGAACAGGTACACAGTGATCTGATATAGGGGGAAAAACTGGGAGATCAGGGACACAGTGAACTGATATATGAGAAAAAACTGGGAGATCAGAGACACAGTGATCTGATATAGGGGAAAAACTGGGAGATCAGGGAAACAGTGATCTGATATAGGGGAAGAAACTGGGAGATCAGCGATTCAGTGATCGGATATAGGGGAAAAAACTGGGACATCAGGGATACAGTGATCTGATATAGGGGAAAAAACTGGGAGATCAGGGACACAGTGATCTGATATAGGGGGAAAAACTGGGAGATCAGGGACACAGTGATCTGATATAGGGGGAAAAACTGGGAGATCAGGGACACAGTGATCGGATATAGGGATGAAACTGGGAGATCAGGGACACAGTGAACTGATATAGGGGAAAAACTGGGAGATCAGGGACACAGTGATCTGATTTAGGGAAGAAACTGGGAGATCAGGGATACAGTGATCTGATTGAGGGAAGAAACTGGGAGATCAGGGACACAGTGAACTGATATACGGGAAAACTGGGAGATCAGGGACACAGTGTACTGATATAGGGAAAAACCTGGAGATCAGGGACACAGTGATCTGATATGGGGAAAAAGCGGGAGATCAGGGACACAGTGATCTGATATAGGGGAAAAACTGGGAGATCAGGGATCTGACATAGGGGAAAAACTGGGAGATCAGGGACACAGTGAACTGATATAGGGGAAAAACTGGGAGATCAGGGACACAGTGATCTGATATAGGGGAAAAAACTGGGAGATCAGGGACACAGTGATCTGATATAGGGGGAAAAACCGGGAGATCAGGGACACAGTGATCTGATATAGGGAAGAAACTGGGAGATCAGGGACACAGTGAACTGATATAGGGGAAAAAGTGGGAGGTCAGGGACACAGTGATCTGATTTAGGGGAGAAACTGGGAGATCAGGGACACAGTGAACTGATATAGGGGAAAAAACCGGGAGATCAGGGACACAGTGAACTGATATAGGGGAAAACTGGGAGATCAGGGACACAGTGAACTGATATAGGGGAAAAAACTGGGAGATCAGGGACACAGTGAACAGATATAGGGGAAAACTGGGAGATCAGGGACACAGTGAACTGATATAGGGGAAAAAACTGGGAGATCAGGGACACAGTGATCGGATATAGGGAAGAAACTGGGAGATCAGGGATACAGTGATCTGATATAGGGATGAAACTGGGAGATCAGGGACACAGTGATCTGATATAGGGGAAAAACTGGGAGATCAGGGACACAGTGATCGGATATAGGGAAGAAACTGCGAGATCAGGGACACAGTGATCTGATATAGGGGAAAAACTGGGAGATCAGGGACACAGTGATCTGATATAGGGGAAAAAACCGGGAGATCAGGGACACAGTGATCGGATATAGGGGAAAAACTGGGAGATCAGGGACACAGTGAGCTGATATAGGGGGAAAACTGGGAGATCAGGGACACAGTGAACTGATATAGGGGAAAAAACTGGGAGATCAGGGACACAGTGATCTGATATATGGAAGAAACAGGGAGATCAGGGACACAGTGATCTGATATAGGGGAAAAACTGGGACATCAGGGGCACAGTGAACTGATATAGGGGAAAAAACTGGGAGATCAGGGATACAGTGATCGGATATAGGGGAAAAACTGGGAGATCAGGGACACAGTGAACTGAAATAGGTAAGAAACTGGGAGATCAGGGATACAGTGAACTGATATAGGGGAAAAACTGGGAGATCAGGGACACAGTGATCGGATATAGGGGAAAAACTGGGAGATCAGGGACACAGTGATCGGATATAGGGGAAAAACTGGGAGATCAGGGTCACAGTGAGCTGATATAGGGGGAAAACTGGGAGATCAGGGACACAGTGAACTGATATAGGGGAAAAAACTGGGAGATCAGGGACTCAGTGATCTGATATGGGGGAAAACTGGGAGATCAGGGACACAGTGATCGGATATAGGGAAGAAACAGGGAGATCAGGGACACAGTGATCTGATATAGGGGAAAAACTGGGACATCAGGGACACAGTGAACTGATATAGCAAGAAACTGGGAGATCAGGGACACAGTGATCTGATATAGGGGAAAACTGGGAGATCATGGACACAGTGATCTGATATAGGGGAAAAACTGGGAGATCAGGGACACAGCGATCTGATATAGGGAAGAAGCTGGGAGATCAGGGACACAGTGATCGGATATAGGGAAGAAACTGGGAGATCAGGGACACAGTGATCGGATATAGGGAAGAAGCTGGGAGATCAGGGACACAGTGATCGGATATAGGGAAGAAACTGGGAGATCAGGCACACAGTGATCTGATATAGGGGAAAACTGGGAGATCAGGGACACAGTGATCTGATATAGGGGAAAAACTGGGAGATCAGGGACACAGTGATCGGATATAGGGGAAAAACTGGGAGATCAGGGAGACAGTGATCGGATATAGGGGAAAAACCGAGAGATCAGGGACACAGTGAACTGATATAGGGGAAAAACCGGGAGATCAGGGACACAGGGATCTGATATAGGGAAGAAGCTGGGAGATCAGGGACACAGGGATCTGATATAGGGGAAAAACTGGGAGATCAGGGATCTGACATAGGGGAAAAACTGGGAGATCAGGGACACAGTGATCGGATATAGGGAAGAAACTGCGAGATCAGGGACACAGTGATCTGATATAGGGGAAAAACTGGGAGATCAGGGACACAGTGATCTGATATAGGGGAAAAAACCGGGAGATCAGGGACACAGTGATCGGATATAGGGGAAAAACTGGGAGATCAGGGACACAGTGAGCTGATATAGGGGGAAAACTGGGAGATCAGGGACACAGTGAACTGATATAGGGGAAAAAACTGGGAGATCAGGGACACAGTGATCTGATATATGGAAGAAACAGGGAGATCAGGGACACAGTGATCTGATATAGGGGAAAAACTGGGACATCAGAGGCACAGTGAACTGATATAGGGGAAAAAACTGGGAGATCAGGGATACAGTGATCGGATATAGGGGAAAAACTGGGAGATCAGGGACACAGTGAACTGAAATAGGTAAGAAACTGGGAGATCAGGGATACAGTGAACTGATATAGGGGAAAAACTGGGAGATCAGGGACACAGTGATCGGATATAGGGGAAAAACTGGGAGATCAGGGACACAGTGATCTGATATAGGGGAAAAACTGGGAGATCTGGTACACAGTGAACTGATATAGGGGAAAAACTGGGAGAACAGGTACACAGTGATCTGATATAGGGGGAAAAACTGGGAGATCAGGGACACAGTGAACTGATATATGAGAAAAAACTGGGAGATCAGAGACACAGTGATCTGATATAGGGGAAAAACTGGGAGATCAGGGAAACAGTGATCTGATATAGGGGAAGAAACTGGGAGATCAGCGATTCAGTGATCGGATATAGGGGAAAAAACTGGGACATCAGGGATACAGTGATCTGATATAGGGGAAAAAACTGGGAGATCAGGGACACAGTGATCTGATATAGGGGGAAAAACTGGGAGATCAGGGACACAGTGATCTGATATAGGGGGAAAAACTGGGAGATCAGGGACACAGTGATCGGATATAGGGATGAAACTGGGAGATCAGGGACACAGTGAACTGATATAGGGGAAAAACTGGGAGATCAGGGACACAGTGATCTGATTTAGGGAAGAAACTGGGAGATCAGGGATACAGTGATCTGATTGAGGGAAGAAACTGGGAGATCAGGGACACAGTGAACTGATATACGGGAAAACTGGGAGATCAGGGACACAGTGTACTGATATAGGGAAAAACCTGGAGATCAGGGACACAGTGATCTGATATGGGGAAAAAGCGGGAGATCAGGGACACAGTGATCTGATATAGGGGAAAAACTGGGAGATCAGGGATCTGACATAGGGGAAAAACTGGGAGATCAGGGACACAGTGAACTGATATAGGGGAAAAACTGGGAGATCAGGGACACAGTGATCTGATATAGGGGAAAAAACTGGGAGATCAGGGACACAGTGATCTGATATAGGGGGAAAAACCGGGAGATCAGGGACACAGTGATCTGATATAGGGAAGAAACTGGGAGATCAGGGACACAGTGAACTGATATAGGGGAAAAAGTGGGAGGTCAGGGACACAGTGATCTGATTTAGGGGAGAAACTGGGAGATCAGGGACACAGTGAACTGATATAGGGGAAAAAACCGGGAGATCAGGGACACAGTGAACTGATATAGGGGAAAACTGGGAGATCAGGGACACAGTGAACTGATATAGGGGAAAAAACTGGGAGATCAGGGACACAGTGAACAGATATAGGGGAAAACTGGGAGATCAGGGACACAGTGAACTGATATAGGGGAAAAAACTGGGAGATCAGGGACACAGTGATCGGATATAGGGAAGAAACTGGGAGATCAGGGATACAGTGATCTGATATAGGGATGAAACTGGGAGATCAGGGACACAGTGATCTGATATAGGGGAAAAACTGGGAGATCAGGGACACAGTGATCGGATATAGGGAAGAAACTGCGAGATCAGGGACACAGTGATCTGATATAGGGGAAAAACTGGGAGATCAGGGACACAGTGATCTGATATAGGGGAAAAAACCGGGAGATCAGGGACACAGTGATCGGATATAGGGGAAAAACTGGGAGATCAGGGACACAGTGAGCTGATATAGGGGGAAAACTGGGAGATCAGGGACACAGTGAACTGATATAGGGGAAAAAACTGGGAGATCAGGGACACAGTGATCTGATATATGGAAGAAACAGGGAGATCAGGGACACAGTGATCTGATATAGGGGAAAAACTGGGACATCAGGGGCACAGTGAACTGATATAGGGGAAAAAACTGGGAGATCAGGGATACAGTGATCGGATATAGGGGAAAAACTGGGAGATCAGGGACACAGTGAACTGAAATAGGTAAGAAACTGGGAGATCAGGGATACAGTGAACTGATATAGGGGAAAAACTGGGAGATCAGGGACACAGTGATCGGATATAGGGGAAAAACTGGGAGATCAGGGACACAGTGATCTGATATAGGGGAAAAACTGGGAGATCTGGGACACAGTGAACTGATATAGGGGAAAAACTGGGAGAACAGGTACACAGTGATCTGATATAGGGGGATAAACTGGGAGATCAGGGACACAGTGAACTGATATATGAGAAAAAACTGGGAGATCAGAGACACAGTGATCTGATATAGGGGAAAAACTGGGAGATCAGGGAAACAGTGATCTGATATAGGGGAAGAAACTGGGAGATCAGCGATTCAGTGATCGGATATAGGGGAAAAAACTGGGACATCAGGGATACAGTGATCTGATATAGGGGAAATAACTGGGAGATCAGGGACACAGTGCTCTGATATAGGGGGAAAAACTGGGAGATCAGGGACACAGTGATCTGATATAGGGGGAAAAACTGGGAGATCAGGGACACAGTGATCGGATATAGGGATGAAACTGGGAGATCAGGGACACAGTGAACTGATATAGGGGAAAAACTGGGAGATCAGGGACACAGTGATCTGATTTAGGGAAGAAACTGGGAGATCAGGGATACAGTGATCTGATTGAGGGAAGAAACTGGGAGATCAGGGACACAGTGAACTGATATACGGGAAAACTGGGAGATCAGGGACACAGTGTACTGATATAGGGAAAAACCTGGAGATCAGGGACACAGTGATCTGATATGGGGAAAAAGCGGGAGATCAGGGACACAGTGATCTGATATAGGGGAAAAACTGGGAGATCAGGGATCTGACATAGGGGAAAAACTGGGAGATCAGGGACACAGTGAACTGATATAGGGGAAAAACTGGGAGATCAGGGACACAGTGATCTGATATAGGGGAAAAAACTGGGAGATCAGGGACACAGTGATCTGATATAGGGGGAAAAACCGGGAGATCAGGGACACAGTGATCTGATATAGGGAAGAAACTGGGAGATCAGGGACACAGTGAACTGATATAGGGGAAAAAGTGGGAGGTCAGGGACACAGTGATCTGATTTAGGGGAGAAACTGGGAGATCAGGGACACAGTGAACTGATATAGGGGAAAAAACCGGGAGATCAGGGACACAGTGAACTGATATAGGGGAAAACTGGGAGATCAGGGACACAGTGAACTGATATAGGGGAAAAAACTGGGAGATCAGGGACACAGTGAACAGATATAGGGGAAAACTGGGAGATCAGGGACACAGTGAACTGATATAGGGGAAAAAACTGGGAGATCAGGGACACAGTGATCGGATATAGGGAAGAAACTGGGAGATCAGGGATACAGTGATCTGATATAGGGATGAAACTGGGAGATCAGGGACACAGTGATCTGATATAGGGGAAAAACTGGGAGATCAGGGACACAGTGATCGGATATAGGGAAGAAACTGCGAGATCAGGGACACAGTGATCTGATATAGGGGAAAAACTGGGAGATCAGGGACACAGTGATCTGATATAGGGGAAAAAACCGGGAGATCAGGGACACAATGATCGGATATAGGGGAAAAACTGGGAGATCAGGGACACAGTGAGCTGATATAGGGGGAAAACTGGGAGATCAGGGACACAGTGAACTGATATAGGGGAAAAAACTGGGAGATCAGGGACACAGTGATCTGATATATGGAAGAAACAGGGAGATCAGGGACACAGTGATCTGATATAGGGGAAAAACTGGGACATCAGGGGCACAGTGAACTGATATAGGGGAAAAAACTGGGAGATCAGGGATACAGTGATCGGATATAGGGGAAAAACTGGGAGATCAGGGACACAGTGAACTGAAATAGGTAAGAAACTGGGAGATCAGGGATACAGTGAACTGATATAGGGGAAAAACTGGGAGATCAGGGACACAGTGATCTGATATAGGGGAAAAACTGGGAGATCAGGGACACAGTGATCTGATATAGGGGAAAAACTGGGAGATCTGGGACACAGTGAACTGATATAGGGGAAAAACTGGGAGAACAGGTACACAGTGATCTGATATAGGGGGAAAAACTGGGAGATCAGCCACACAGTGAACTGATATATGAGAAAAAACTGGGAGATCAGAGACACAGTGATCTGATATAGGGGAAAAACTGGGAGATCAGGGAAACAGTGATCTGATATAGGGGAAGAAACTGGGAGATCAGCGATTCAGTGATCGGATATAGGGGAAAAAACTGGGACATCAGGGATACAGTGATCTGATATAGGGGAAAAAACTGGGAGATCAGGGACACAGTGATCTGATATAGTGGAAAAACTGGGAGATCAGGGACACAGTGATCTGATATAGGGGGAAAAACTGGGAGATCAGGGACACAGTGATCGGATATAGGGATGAAACTGGGAGATCAGGGACACAGTGAACTGATATAGGGGAAAAACTGGGAGATCAGGGACACAGTGATCTGATTTAGGGAAGAAACTGGGAGATCAGGGATACAGTGATCTGATTTAGGGAAGAAACTGGGAGATCAGGGACACAGTGAACTGATATACGGGAAAACTGGGAGATCAGGGACACAGTGTACTGATATAGGGAAAAACCTGGAGATCAGGGACACAGTGATCTGATATGGGGAAAAAGCGGGAGATCAGGGACACAGTGATCTGATATAGGGGAAAAACTGGGAGATCAGGGATCTGACATAGGGGAAAAACTGGGAGATCAGGGACACAGTGAACTGATATAGGGGAAAAACTGGGAGATCAGGGACACAGTGATCTGATATAGGGGAAAAAACTGGGAGATCAGGGACACAGTGATCTGATATAGGGGGAAAAACCGGGAGATCAGGGACACAGTGATCTGATATAGGGAAGAAACTGGGAGATCAGGGACACAGTGAACTGATATAGGGGAAAAAGTGGGAGGTCAGGGACACAGTGATCTGATTTAGGGGAGAAACTGGGAGATCAGGGACACAGTGAACTGATATAGGGGAAAAAACTGGGAGATCAGGGACACAGTGAACTGATATAGGGGAAAACTGGGAGATCAGGGACACAGTGAACTGATATAGGGGAAAAAACTGGGAGATCAGGGACACAGTGAACAGATATAGGGGAAAACTGGGAGATCAGGGACACAGTGAACTGATATAGGGGAAAAAACTGGGAGATCAGGGACACAGTGATCGGATATAGGGAAGAAACTGGGAGATCAGGGATACAGTGATCTGATATAGGGATGAAACTGGGAGATCAGGGACACAGTGATCTGATATAGGGGAAAAACTGGGAGATCAGGGACACAGTGATCGGATATAGGGAAGAAACTGGGAGATCAGGGACACAGTGATCTGATTTAGGGAAGAAACTGGGAGATCAGGGACACAGTGATCTGATATAGGGGAAAACTGGGAGATCAGGGACACAGTGAACTGATATAGGGGAAAAAACCGGGAGATCAGGGACACAGTGATCGGATATAGGGGAAAAACTGGGAGATCAGGGTCACAGTGAGCTGATATAGGGGGAAAACTGGGAGATCAGGGACACAGTGAACTGATATAGGGGAAAAAACTGGGAGATCAGGGACTCAGTGATCTGATATGGGGGAAAACTGGGAGATCAGGGACACAGTGATCGGATATAGGGAAGAAACAGGGAGATCAGGGACACAGTGATCTGATATAGGGGAAAAACTGGGACATCAGGGACACAGTGAACTGATATAGCAAGAAACTGGGAGATCAGGGACACAGTGATCTGATATAGGGGAAAACTGGGAGATCATGGACACAGTGATCTGATATAGGGGAAAAACTGGGAGATCAGGGACACAGCGATCTGATATAGGGAAGAAGCTGGGAGATCAGGGACACAGTGATCGGATATAGGGAAGAAACTGGGAGATCAGGGACACAGTGATCGGATATAGGGAAGAAGCTGGGAGATCAGGGACACAGTGATCGGATATAGGGAAGAAACTGGGAGAACAGGCACACAGTGATCTGATATAGGGGAAAACTGGGAGATCAGGGACACAGTGATCTGATATAGGGGAAAAACTGGGAGATCAGGGACACAGTGATCGGATATAGGGGAAAAACTGGGAGATCAGGGAGACAGTGATCGGATATAGGGGAAAAACCGAGAGATCAGGGACACAGTGAACTGATATAGGGGAAAAACCGGGAGATCAGGGACACAGGGATCTGATATAGGGAAGAAGCTGGGAGATCAGGGACACAGGGATCTGATATAGGGGAAAAACTGGGAGATCAGGGATCTGACATAGGGGAAAAACTGGGAGATCAGGGACACAGTGATCGGATATAGGGAAGAAACTGCGAGATCAGGGACACAGTGATCTGATATAGGGGAAAAACTGGGAGATCAGGGACACAGTGATCTGATATAGGGGAAAAAACCGGGAGATCAGGGACACAGTGATCGGATATAGGGGAAAAACTGGGAGATCAGGGACACAGTGAGCTGATATAGGGGGAAAACTGGGAGATCAGGGACACAGTGAACTGATATAGGGGAAAAAACTGGGAGATCAGGGACACAGTGATCTGATATATGGAAGAAACAGGGAGATCAGGGACACAGTGATCTGATATAGGGGAAAAACTGGGACATCAGGGGCACAGTGAACTGATATAGGGGAAAAAACTGGGAGATCAGGGATACAGTGATCGGATATAGGGGAAAAACTGGGAGATCAGGGACACAGTGAACTGAAATAGGTAAGAAACTGGGAGATCAGGGATACAGTGAACTGATATAGGGGAAAAACTGGGAGATCAGGGACACAGTGATCTGATATAGGGGAAAAACTGGGAGATCAGGGACACAGTGATCTGATATAGGGGAAAAACTGGGAGATCTGGGACACAGTGAACTGATATAGGGGAAAAACTGGGAGAAGAGGTACACAGTGATCTGATATAGGGGGAAAAACTGGGAGATCAGGGACACAGTGAACTGATATATGAGAAAAAACTGGGAGATCAGAGACACAGTGATCTGATATAGGGGAAAAACTGGGAGATCTGGGAAACAGTGATCTGATATAGGGGAAGAAACTGGGAGATCAGCGATTCAGTGATCGGATATAGGGGAAAAAACTGGGACATCAGGGATACAGTGATCTGATATAGGGGAAAAAACTGGGAGATCAGGGACACAGTGATCTGATATAGTGGAAAAACTGGGAGATCAGGGACACAGTGATCTGATATAGGGGGAAAAACTGGGAGATCAGGGACACAGTGATCGGATATAGGGATGAAACTGGGAGATCAGGGACACAGTGAACTGATATAGGGGAAAAACTGGGAGATCAGGGACACAGTGATCTGATTTAGGGAAGAAACTGGGAGATCAGGGATACAGTGATCTGATTTAGGGAAGAAACTGGGAGATCAGGGACACAGTGAACTGATATACGGGAAAACTGGGAGATCAGGGACACAGTGTACTGATATAGGGAAAAACCTGGAGATCAGGGACACAGTGATCTGATATGGGGAAAAAGCGGGAGATCAGGGACACAGTGATCTGATATAGGGGAAAAACTGGGAGATCAGGGATCTGACATAGGGGAAAAACTGGGAGATCAGGGACACAGTGAACTGATATAGGGGAAAAACTGGGAGATCAGGGACACAGTGATCTGATATGGGGAAAAAACTGGGAGATCAGGGACACATTGATCTGATATAGGGGGAAAAACCGGGAGATCAGGGACACAGTGATCTGATATAGGGAAGAAACTGGGAGATCAGGGACACAGTGAACTGATATAGGGGAAAAAGTGGGAGGTCAGGGACACAGTGATCTGATTTAGGGGAGAAACTGGGAGATCAGGGACACAGTGAACTGATATAGGGGAAAAAACTGGGAGATCAGGGACACAGTGAACTGATATAGGGGAAAACTGGGAGATCAGGGACACAGTGAACTGATATAGGGGAAAAAACTGGGAGATCAGGGACACAGTGAACTGATATAGGGGAAAACTGGGAGATCAGGGACACAGTGAACTGATATAGGGGAAAAAACTGGGAGATCAGGGACACAGTGATCGGATATAGGGAAGAAACTGGGAGATCAGGGATACAGTGATCTGATATAGGGATGAAACTGGGAGATCAGGGACTCAGTGATCTGATATAGGGGAAAAACTGGGAGATCAGGGACACAGTGATCGGATATAGGGAAGAAACAGGGAGATCAGGGACACAGTGATCTGATATAGGGGAAAAACTGGGACATCAGGGACACAGTGAACTGATATAGCAAGAAACTGGGAGATCAGGGACACAGTGATCTGATATAGGGGAAAACTGGGAGATCATGGACACAGTGATCTGATATAGGGGAAAAACTGGGAGATCAGGGACACAGCGATCTGATATAGGGAAGAAGCTGGGAGATCAGGGACACAGTGATCGGATATAGGGAAGAAACTGGGAGATCAGGGACACAGTGATCGGATATAGGGAAGAAGCTGGGAGATCAGGGACACAGTGATCGGATATAGGGAAGAAACTGGGAGATCAGGCACACAGTGATCTGATATAGGGGAAAACTGGGAGATCAGGGACACAGTGATCTGATATAGGGGAAAAACTGGGAGATCAGGGACACAGTGATCGGATATAGGGGAAAAACTGGGAGATCAGGGAGACAGTGATCGGATATAGGGGAAAAACCGAGAGATCAGGGACACAGTGAACTGATATAGGGGAAAAACCGGGAGATCAGGGACACAGGGATCTGATATAGGGAAGAAGCTGGGAGATCAGGGACACAGGGATCTGATATAGGGGAAAAACTGGGAGATCAGGGATCTGACATAGGGGAAAAACTGGGAGATCAGGGACACAGTGATCGGATATAGGGAAGAAACTGCGAGATCAGGGACACAGTGATCTGATATGGGGAAAAAGCGGGAGATCAGGGACACAGTGATCTGATATAGGGGAAAAAGTGGGAGGTCAGGGACACAGTGATCTGATTTAGGGGAGAAACTGGGAGATCAGGGACACAGTGAACTGATATAGGGAAGAAACTGGGAGATCAGGGATACAGTGAACTGATATAGGGGAAAAAACTGGGAGATCAGGGACACAGTGAACTGATATAGGGGAAAACTGGGAGATCAGGGACACAGTGAACTGATATAGGGGAAAAAACTGGGAGATCAGGGACACAGTGATCGGATATAGGGAAGAAACTGGGAGATCAGGGATACAGTGATCTGATATAGGGATGAAACTGGGAGATCAGGGACACAGTGATCTGATATAGGGGAAAAACTGGGAGATCAGGGACACAGTGAACTGATATAAGGGAAAACTGGGAGATCAGGGACACAGTGAACTGATATAGGGGAAAAAACTGGGAGATCAGGGACACAGTGATCGGATATAGGGAAGAAACTGGGAGATCAGGGATACAGTGATCTGATATAGGGATGAAACTGGGAGATCAGGGACACAGTGATCTGATATAGGGGAAAAACTGGGAGATCAGGGACACAGTGATCGGATATAGGGAAGAAACAGGGAGATCAGGGACACAGTGATCTGATATAGGGGAAAAACTGGGACATCAGGGACACAGTGAACTGATATAGCAAGAAACTGGGAGATCAGGGACACAGTGATCTGATATAGGGGAAAACTGGGAGATCATGGACACAGTGATCTGATATAGGGGAAAAACTGGGAGATCAGGGACACAGCGATCTGATATAGGGAAGAAGCTGGGAGATCAGGGACACAGTGATCGGATATAGGGAAGAAACTGGGAGATCAGGGACACAGTGATCGGATATAGGGAAGAAGCTGGGAGATCAGGGACACAGTGATCGGATATAGGGAAGAAACTGGGAGATCAGGCACACAGTGATCTGATATAGGGGAAAACTGGGAGATCAGGGACACAGTGATCTGATATAGGGGAAAAACTGGGAGATCAGGGACACAGTGATCGGATATAGGGGAAAAACTGGGAGATCAGGGAGACAGTGATCGGATATAGGGGAAAAACCGAGAGATCAGGGACACAGTGAACTGATATAGGGGAAAAACCGGGAGATCAGGGACACAGGGATCTGATATAGGGAAGAAGCTGGGAGATCAGGGACACAGGGATCTGATATAGGGGAAAAACTGGGAGATCAGGGATCTGACATAGGGGAAAAACTGGGAGATCAGGGACACAGTGATCGGATATAGGGAAGAAACTGCGAGATCAGGGACACAGTGATCTGATATGGGGAAAAAGCGGGAGATCAGGGACACAGTGATCTGATATAGGGGAAAAAGTGGGAGGTCAGGGACACAGTGATCTGATTTAGGGGAGAAACTGGGAGATCAGGGACACAGTGAACTGATATAGGGAAGAAACTGGGAGATCAGGGATACAGTGAACTGATATAGGGGAAAAACTGGGAGATCAGGGACACAGTGATCTGATATAGGGGGAAAACTGGGAGATCAGGGACACAGTGATCTGATATAGGGGAAAAACTGGGAGATCTGGGACACAGTGAACTGATATAGGGGAAAAACTGGGAGAACAGGTACACAGTGATCTGATATAGGGGGAAAAACTGGGAGATCAGGGACACAGTGAACTGATATATGAGAAAAAACTGGGAGATCAGAGACACAGTGATCTGATATAGGGGAAAAACTGGGAGATCAGGGAAACAGTGATCTGATATAGGGGAAGAAACTGGGAGATCAGCGATTCAGTGATCGGATATAGGGGAAAAAACTGGGACATCAGGGATACAGTGATCTGATATAGGGGAAAAAACTGGGAGATCAGGGACACAGTGATCTGATATAGTGGAAAAACTGGGAGATCAGGGACACAGTGATCTGATATAGGGGGAAAAACTGGGAGATCAGGGACACAGTGATCGGATATAGGGATGAAACTGGGAGATCAGGGACACAGTGAACTGATATAGGGGAAAAACTGGGAGATCAGGGACACAGTGATCTGATTTAGGGAAGAAACTGGGAGATCAGGGATACAGTGATCTGATTTAGGGAAGAAACTGGGAGATCAGGGACACAGTGAACTGATATACGGGAAAACTGGGAGATCAGGGACACAGTGTACTGATATAGGGAAAAACCTGGAGATCAGGGACACAGTGATCTGATATGGGGAAAAAGCGGGAGATCAGGGACACAGTGATCTGATATAGGGGAAAAACTGGGAGATCAGGGATCTGACATAGGGGAAAAACTGGGAGATCAGGGACACAGTGAACTGATATAGGGGAAAAACTGGGAGATCAGGGACACAGTGATCTGATATAGGGGAAAAAACTGGGAGATCAGGGACACATTGATCTGATATAGGGGGAAAAACCGGGAGATCAGGGACACAGTGATCTGATATAGGGAAGAAACTGGGAGATCAGGGACACAGTGAACTGATATAGGGGAAAAAGTGGGAGGTCAGGGACACAGTGATCTGATTTAGGGGAGAAACTGGGAGATCAGGGACACAGTGAACTGATATAGGGGAAAAAACTGGGAGATCAGGGACACAGTGAACTGATATAGGGGAAAACTGGGAGATCAGGGACACAGTGAACTGATATAGGGGAAAAAACTGGGAGATCAGGGACACAGTGAACAGATATAGGGGAAAACTGGGAGATCAGGGACACAGTGAACTGATATAGGGGAAAAAACTGGGAGATCAGGAACACAGTGATCGGATATAGGGAAGAAACTGGGAGATCAGGGATACAGTGATCTGATATAGGGATGAAACTGGGAGATCAGGGACACAGTGATCTGATATAGGGGAAAAACTGGGAGATCAGGGACACAGTGATCGGATATAGGGAAGAAACTGGGAGATCAGGGACACAGTGATCTGATTTAGGGAAGAAACTGGGAGATCAGGGACACAGTGATCTGATATAGGGGAAAACTGGGAGATCAGGGACACAGTGAACTGATATAGGGGAAAAAACCGGGAGATCAGGGACACAGTGATCGGATATAGGGGAAAAACTGGGAGATCAGGGTCACAGTGAGCTGATATAGGGGGAAAACTGGGAGATCAGGGACACAGTGAACTGATATAGGGGAAAAAACTGGGAGATCAGGGACTCAGTGATCTGATATGGGGGAAAACTGGGAGATCAGGGACACAGTGATCGGATATAGGGAAGAAACAGGGAGATCAGGGACACAGTGATCTGATATAGGGGAAAAACTGGGACATCAGGGACACAGTGAACTGATATAGCAAGAAACTGGGAGATCAGGGACACAGTGATCTGATATAGGGGAAAACTGGGAGATCATGGACACAGTGATCTGATATAGGGGAAAAACTGGGAGATCAGGGACACAGCGATCTGATATAGGGAAGAAGCTGGGAGATCAGGGACACAGTGATCGGATATAGGGAAGAAACTGGGAGATCAGGGACACAGTGATCGGATATAGGGAAGAAGCTGGGAGATCAGGGACACAGTGATCGGATATAGGGAAGAAACTGGGAGATCAGGCACACAGTGATCTGATATAGGGGAAAACTGGGAGATCAGGGACACAGTGATCTGATATAGGGGAAAAACTGGGAGATCAGGAACACAGTGATCAGATATAGGGGAAAAACTGGGAGATCAGGGAGACAGTGATCGGATATAGGGGAAAAACCGAGAGATCGGGGACACAGTGAACTGATATAGGGGAAAAACCGGGAGATCAGGGACACAGTGAGCTGATATAGGGGGAAAACTGGGAGATCAGGGACACAGTGAACTGATATAGGGGAAAAAACTGGGAGATCAGGGACACAGTGATCTGATATATGGAAGAAACAGGGAGATCAGGGACACAGTGATCTGATATAGGGGAAAAACTGGGACATCAGGGGCACAGTGAACTGATATAGGGGAAAAAACTGGGAGATCAGGGATACAGTGATCGGATATAGGGGAAAAACTGGGAGATCAGGGACACAGTGAACTGAAATAGGTATGAAACTGGGAGATCAGGGATACAGTGAACTGATATAGGGGAAAAACTGGGAGATCAGGGACACAGTGATCTGATATAGGGGAAAAACTGGGAGATCAGGGACACAGTGATCTGATATAGGGGAAAAACTGGGAGATCTGGGACACAGTGAACTGATATAGGGGAAAAACTGGGAGAACAGGTACACAGTGATCTGATATAGGGGGAAAAACTGGGAGATCAGGGACACAGTGAACTGATATATGAGAAAAAACTGGGAGATCAGAGACACAGTGATCTGATATAGGGGAAAAACTGGGAGATCAGGGAAACAGTGATCTGATATAGGGGAAGAAACTGGGAGATCAGCGATTCAGTGATCGGATATAGGGGAAAAAACTGGGACATCAGGGATACAGTGATCTGATATAGGGGAAAAAACTGGGAGATCAGGGACACAGTGATCTGATATAGTGGAAAAACTGGGAGATCAGGGACACAGTGATCTGATATAGGGGGAAAAACTGGGAGATCAGGGACACAGTGATCGGATATAGGGATGAAACTGGGAGATCAGGGACACAGTGAACTGATATAGGGGAAAAACTGGGAGATCAGGGACACAGTGATCTGATTTAGGGAAGAAACTGGGAGATCAGGGATACAGTGATCTGATTTAGGGAAGAAACTGGGAGATCAGGGACACAGTGAACTGATATACGGGAAAACTGGGAGATCAGGGACACAGTGTACTGATATAGGGAAAAACCTGGAGATCAGGGACACAGTGATCTGATATGGGGAAAAAGCGGGAGATCAGGGACACAGTGATCTGATATAGGGGAAAAACTGGGAGATCAGGGATCTGACATAGGGGAAAAACTGGGAGATCAGGGACACAGTGAACTGATATAGGGGAAAAACTGGGAGATCAGGGACACAGTGATCTGATATAGGGGAAAAAACTGGGAGATCAGGGACACATTGATCTGATATAGGGGGAAAAACCGGGAGATCAGGGACACAGTGATCTGATATAGGGAAGAAACTGGGAGATCAGGGACACAGTGAACTGATATAGGGGAAAAAGTGGGAGGTCAGGGACACAGTGATCTGATTTAGGGGAGAAACTGGGAGATCAGGGACACAGTGAACTGATATAGGGGAAAAAACTGGGAGATCAGGGACACAGTGAACTGATATAGGGGAAAACTGGGAGATCAGGGACACAGTGAACTGATATAGGGGAAAAAACTGGGAGATCAGGGACACAGTGAACTGATATAGGGGAAAACTGGGAGATCAGGGACACAGTGAACTGATATAGGGGAAAAAACTGGGAGATCAGGGACACAGTGATCGGATATAGGGAAGAAACTGGGAGATCAGGGACACAGTGATCGGATATAGGGAAGAAGCTGGGAGATCAGGGACACAGTGATCGGATATAGGGAAGAAACTGGGAGATCAGGCACACAGTGATCTGATATAGGGGAAAACTGGGAGATCAGGGACACAGTGATCTGATATAGGGGAAAAACTGGGAGATTAGGGACACAGTGATCGGATATAGGGGAAAAACTGGGAGATCAGGGAGACAGTGATCGGATATAGGGTAAAAACCGAGAGATCAGGGACACAGTGAACTGATATAGGGGAAAAACCGGGAGATCAGGGACACAGGGATCTGATATAGGGAAGAAACTGGGAGATCAGGGACACAGGGATCTGATATAGGGGAAAAACTGGGAGATCAGGGATCTGACATAGGGGAAAAACTGGGAGATCAGGGACACAGTGATCGGATATAGGGAAGAAACTGCGAGATCAGGGACACAGTGATCTGATATAGGGGAAAAACTGGGAGATCAGGGACACAGTGATCTGATATAGGGGAAAAAACCGGGAGATCAGGGACACAGTGATCGGATATAGGGGAAAAACTGGGAGATCAGGGACACAGTGAGCTGATATAGGGGGAAAACTGGGAGATCAGGGACACAGTGAACTGATATAGGGGAAAAAACTGGGAGATCAGGGACACAGCGATCTGATATAGGGAAGAAGCTGGGAGATCAGGGACACCGTGATCGGATATAGGGAAGAAACTGGGAGATCAGGGACACAGTGATCGGATATAGGGAAGAAGCTGGGAGATCAGGGACACAGTGATCGGATATAGGGAAGAAACTGGGAGATCAGGCACACAGTGATCTGATATAGGGGAAAACTGGGAGATCAGGGACACAGTGATCTGATATAGGGGAAAAACTGGGAGATTAGGGACACAGTGATCGGATATAGGGGAAAAACTGGGAGATCAGGGAGACAGTGATCGGATATAGGGGAAAAACCGAGAGATCAGGGACACAGTGAACTGATATAGGGGAAAAACCGGGAGATCAGGGACACAGGGATCTGATATAGGGAAGAAACTGGGAGATCAGGGACACAGGGATCTGATATAGGGGAAAAACTGGGAGATCAGGGATCTGACATAGGGGAAAAACTGGGAGATCAGGGACACAGTGATCGGATATAGGGAAGAAACTGCGAGATCAGGGACACAGTGATCTGATATAGGGGAAAAACTGGGAGATCAGGGACACAGTGAACTGATATAGGGGAAAACTGGGAGATCAGGGACACAGTGAACTGATATAGGGGAAAAAACTGGGAGATCAGGGACACAGTGAACTGATATAGGGGAAAACTGGGAGATCAGGGACACAGTGAACTGATATAGGGGAAAAAACTGGGAGATCAGGGACACAGTGATCGGATATAGGGAAGAAACTGGGAGATCAGGGACACAGTGATCGGATATAGGGAAGAAGCTGGGAGATCAGGGACACAGTGATCGGATATAGGGAAGAAACTGGGAGATCAGGCACACAGTGATCTGATATAGGGGAAAACTGGGAGATCAGGGACACAGTGATCTGATATAGGGGAAAAACTGGGAGATTAGGGACACAGTGATCGGATATAGGGGAAAAACTGGGAGATCAGGGAGACAGTGATCGGATATAGGGTAAAAACCGAGAGATCAGGGACACAGTGAACTGATATAGGGGAAAAACCGGGAGATCAGGGACACAGGGATCTGATATAGGGAAGAAACTGGGAGATCAGGGACACAGGGATCTGATATAGGGGAAAAACTGGGAGATCAGGGATCTGACATAGGGGAAAAACTGGGAGATCAGGGACACAGTGATCGGATATAGGGAAGAAACTGCGAGATCAGGGACACAGTGATCTGATATAGGGGAAAAACTGGGAGATCAGGGACACAGTGATCTGATATAGGGGAAAAAACCGGGAGATCAGGGACACAGTGATCGGATATAGGGGAAAAACTGGGAGATCAGGGACACAGTGAGCTGATATAGGGGGAAAACTGGGAGATCAGGGACACAGTGAACTGATATAGGGGAAAAAACTGGGAGATCAGGGACACAGCGATCTGATATAGGGAAGAAGCTGGGAGATCAGGGACACAGTGATCGGATATAGGGAAGAAACTGGGAGATCAGGGACACAGTGATCGGATATAGGGAAGAAGCTGGGAGATCAGGGACACAGTGATCGGATATAGGGAACAAACTGGGAGATCAGGCACACAGTGATCTGATATAGGGGAAAACTGGGAGATCAGGGACACAGTGATCTGATATAGGGGAAAAACTGGGAGATTAGGGACACAGTGATCGGATATAGGGGAAAAACTGGGAGATCAGGGAGACAGTGATCGGATATAGGGGAAAAACCGAGAGATCAGGGACACAGTGAACTGATATAGGGGAAAAACCGGGAGATCAGGGACACAGGGATCTGATATAGGGAAGAAACTGGGAGATCAGGGACACAGGGATCTGATATAGGGGAAAAACTGGGAGATCAGGGATCTGACATAGGGGAAAAACTGGGAGATCAGGGACACAGTGATCGGATATAGGGAAGAAACTGCGAGATCAGGGACACAGTGATCTGATATAGGGGAAAAACTGGGAGATCAGGGACACAGTGATCTGATATAGGGGAAAAAACCGGGAGATCAGGGACACAGTGATCGGATATAGGGGAAAAACTGGGAGATCAGGGACACAGTGAGCTGATATAGGGGGAAAACTGGGAGATCAGGGACACAGTGAACTGATATAGGGGAAAAAACTGGGAGATCAGGGACACAGTGATCTGATATATGGAAGAAACAGGGAGATCAGGGACACAGTGATCTGATATAGGGGGAAAACTGGGACATCAGGGGCACAGTGAACTGATATAGGGGAAAAAACTGGGAGATCAGGGATACAGTGATCGGATATAGGGGAAAAACTGGGAGATCAGGGACACAGTGAACTGAAATAGGTAAGAAACTGGGAGATCAGGGATACAGTGAACTGATATAGGGGAAAAACTGGGAGATCAGGGACACAGTGATCTGATATAGGGGAAAAACTGGGAGATCAGGGACACAGTGATCTGATATAGGGGAAAAACTGGGAGATCTGGGACACAGTGGTCTGATATAGGGGGAAAACTGGGAGATCAGGGACACAGTGATCTGATATAGGGTGAAAAACTGGGAGATCAGGGACAGAGTGATCTGATGTAGGGAAGAAGCTGGGAGATGAGGGACACAGTGATCGGATATAGCGGAAAAAACTGGGAGATCAGGGACACAGTGATCTGATATTTTGAAAAACTGGGAGATCAGGGACACAGTGATCTGATATAGGGGAAAAACTGGGAGATCAGGGACACAGTGAACTGATATAGGCGAAAAACTGGGAGATCAGAGACACAGTGATCTGATATAGGGGAAAAACTGGGAGATCAGGGACACAGTGATCGGATATAGGGGAAAAACTGGGAGATCAGGGACACAGTGATCTGCTATAGGGGAAAAACTGGGAGATCAGGGACACAGTGATCTGATATAGGGGAAAAACTGGGAGATCAGGGACACAGTGATCTGATATAGTGGAAAAACTGGGAGATCAGGGACACAGTGATCTGATATAGGGGGAAAAACTGGGAGATCAGGGACACAGTGATCGGATATAGGGATGAAACTGGGAGATCAGGGACACAGTGAACTGATATAGGGGGAAAAACTGGGAGATCAGGGACACAGTGATCGGATATAGGGATGAAACTGGGAGATCAGGGACACAGTGAACTGATATAGGGGAAAAACTGGGAGATCAGGGACACAGTGATCTGATTTAGGGAAGAAACTGGGAGATCAGGGATACAGTGATCTGATTTAGGGAAGAAACTGGGAGATCAGGGACACAGTGAACTGATATACGGGAAAACTGGGAGATCAGGGACACAGTGTACTGATATAGGGAAAAACCTGGAGATCAGGGACACAGTGATCTGATATGGGGAAAAAGCGGGAGATCAGGGACACAGTGATCTGATATAGGGGAAAAACTGGGAGATCAGGGATCTGACATAGGGGAAAAACTGGGAGATCAGGGACACAGTGAACTGATATAGGGGAAAAACTGGGAGATCAGGGACACAGTGATCTGATATAGGGGAAAAACTGGGAGATCAGGGACACAGTGATCTGATATAGTGGAAAAACTGGGAGATCAGGGACACAGTGATCTGATATAGGGGGAAAAACTGGGAGATCAGGGACACAGTGATCGGATATAGGGATGAAACTGGGAGATCAGGGACACAGTGAACTGATATAGGGGAAAAACTGGGAGATCAGGGACACAGTGATCTGATTTAGGGAAGAAACTGGGAGATCAGGGATACAGTGATCTGATTTAGGGAAGAAACTGGGAGATCAGGGACACAGTGAACTGATATACGGGAAAACTGGGAGATCAGGGACACAGTGTACTGATATAGGGAAAAACCTGGAGATCAGGGACACAGTGATCTGATATGGGGAAAAAGCGGGAGATCAGGGACACAGTGATCTGATATAGGGGAAAAACTGGGAGATCAGGGATCTGACATAGGGGAAAAACTGGGAGATCAGGGACACAGTGAACTGATATAGGGGAAAAACTGGGAGATCAGGGACACAGTGATCTGATATAGGGGAAAAAACTGGGAGATCAGGGACACATTGATCTGATATAGGGGGAAAAACCGGGAGATCAGGGACACAGTGATCTGATATAGGGAAGAAACTGGGAGATCAGGGACACAGTGAACTGATATAGGGGAAAAAGTGGGAGGTCAGGGACACAGTGATCTGATTTAGGGGAGAAACTGGGAGATCAGGGACACAGTGAACTGATATAGGGGAAAAAACTGGGAGATCAGGGACACAGTGAACTGATATAGGGGAAAACTGGGAGATCAGGGACACAGTGAACTGATATAGGGGAAAAAACTGGGAGATCAGGGACACAGTGAACAGATATAGGGGAAAACTGGGAGATCAGGGACACAGTGAACTGATATAGGGGAAAAAACTGGGAGATCAGGAACACAGTGATCGGATATAGGGAAGAAACTGGGAGATCAGGGATACAGTGATCTGATATAGGGATGAAACTGGGAGATCAGGGACACAGTGATCTGATATAGGGGAAAAACTGGGAGATCAGGGACACAGTGATCGGATATAGGGAAGAAACTGGGAGATCAGGGACACAGTGATCTGATTTAGGGAAGAAACTGGGAGATCAGGGACACAGTGATCTGATATAGGGGAAAACTGGGAGATCAGGGACACAGTGAACTGATATAGGGGAAAAAACCGGGAGATCAGGGACACAGTGATCGGATATAGGGGAAAAACTGGGAGATCAGGGTCACAGTGAGCTGATATAGGGGGAAAACTGGGAGATCAGGGACACAGTGAACTGATATAGGGGAAAAAACTGGGAGATCAGGGACTCAGTGATCTGATATGGGGGAAAACTGGGAGATCAGGGACACAGTGATCGGATATAGGGAAGAAACAGGGAGATCAGGGACACAGTGATCTGATATAGGGGAAAAACTGGGACATCAGGGACACAGTGAACTGATATAGCAAGAAACTGGGAGATCAGGGACACAGTGATCTGATATAGGGGAAAACTGGGAGATCATGGACACAGTGATCTGATATAGGGGAAAAACTGGGAGATCAGGGACACAGCGATCTGATATAGGGAAGAAGCTGGGAGATCAGGGACACAGTGATCGGATATAGGGAAGAAACTGGGAGATCAGGGACACAGTGATCGGATATAGGGAAGAAGCTGGGAGATCAGGGACACAGTGATCGGATATAGGGAAGAAACTGGGAGATCAGGCACACAGTGATCTGATATAGGGGAAAACTGGGAGATCAGGGACACAGTGATCTGATATAGGGGAAAAACTGGGAGATCAGGAACACAGTGATCAGATATAGGGGAAAAACTGGGAGATCAGGGAGACAGTGATCGGATATAGGGGAAAAACCGAGAGATCGGGGACACAGTGAACTGATATAGGGGAAAAACCGGGAGATCAGGGACACAGTGAGCTGATATAGGGGGAAAACTGGGAGATCAGGGACACAGTGAACTGATATAGGGGAAAAAACTGGGAGATCAGGGACACAGTGATCTGATATATGGAAGAAACAGGGAGATCAGGGACACAGTGATCTGATATAGGGGAAAAACTGGGACATCAGGGGCACAGTGAACTGATATAGGGGAAAAAACTGGGAGATCAGGGATACAGTGATCGGATATAGGGGAAAAACTGGGAGATCAGGGACACAGTGAACTGAAATAGGTATGAAACTGGGAGATCAGGGATACAGTGAACTGATATAGGGGAAAAACTGGGAGATCAGGGACACAGTGATCTGATATAGGGGAAAAACTGGGAGATCAGGGACACAGTGATCTGATATAGGGGAAAAACTGGGAGATCTGGGACACAGTGAACTGATATAGGGGAAAAACTGGGAGAACAGGTACACAGTGATCTGATATAGGGGGAAAAACTGGGAGATCAGGGACACAGTGAACTGATATATGAGAAAAAACTGGGAGATCAGAGACACAGTGATCTGATATAGGGGAAAAACTGGGAGATCAGGGAAACAGTGATCTGATATAGGGGAAGAAACTGGGAGATCAGCGATTCAGTGATCGGATATAGGGGAAAAAACTGGGACATCAGGGATACAGTGATCTGATATAGGGGAAAAAACTGGGAGATCAGGGACACAGTGATCTGATATAGTGGAAAAACTGGGAGATCAGGGACACAGTGATCTGATATAGGGGGAAAAACTGGGAGATCAGGGACACAGTGATCGGATATAGGGATGAAACTGGGAGATCAGGGACACAGTGAACTGATATAGGGGAAAAACTGGGAGATCAGGGACACAGTGATCTGATTTAGGGAAGAAACTGGGAGATCAGGGATACAGTGATCTGATTTAGGGAAGAAACTGGGAGATCAGGGACACAGTGAACTGATATACGGGAAAACTGGGAGATCAGGGACACAGTGTACTGATATAGGGAAAAACCTGGAGATCAGGGACACAGTGATCTGATATGGGGAAAAAGCGGGAGATCAGGGACACAGTGATCTGATATAGGGGAAAAACTGGGAGATCAGGGATCTGACATAGGGGAAAAACTGGGAGATCAGGGACACAGTGAACTGATATAGGGGAAAAACTGGGAGATCAGGGACACAGTGATCTGATATAGGGGAAAAAACTGGGAGATCAGGGACACATTGATCTGATATAGGGGGAAAAACCGGGAGATCAGGGACACAGTGATCTGATATAGGGAAGAAACTGGGAGATCAGGGACACAGTGAACTGATATAGGGGAAAAAGTGGGAGGTCAGGGACACAGTGATCTGATTTAGGGGAGAAACTGGGAGATCAGGGACACAGTGAACTGATATAGGGGAAAAAACTGGGAGATCAGGGACACAGTGAACTGATATAGGGGAAAACTGGGAGATCAGGGACACAGTGAACTGATATAGGGGAAAAAACTGGGAGATCAGGGACACAGTGAACTGATATAGGGGAAAACTGGGAGATCAGGGACACAGTGAACTGATATAGGGGAAAAAACTGGGAGATCAGGGACACAGTGATCGGATATAGGGAAGAAACTGGGAGATCAGGGACACAGTGATCGGATATAGGGAAGAAGCTGGGAGATCAGGGACACAGTGATCGGATATAGGGAAGAAACTGGGAGATCAGGCACACAGTGATCTGATATAGGGGAAAACTGGGAGATCAGGGACACAGTGATCTGATATAGGGGAAAAACTGGGAGATTAGGGACACAGTGATCGGATATAGGGGAAAAACTGGGAGATCAGGGAGACAGTGATCGGATATAGGGTAAAAACCGAGAGATCAGGGACACAGTGAACTGATATAGGGGAAAAACCGGGAGATCAGGGACACAGGGATCTGATATAGGGAAGAAACTGGGAGATCAGGGACACAGGGATCTGATATAGGGGAAAAACTGGGAGATCAGGGATCTGACATAGGGGAAAAACTGGGAGATCAGGGACACAGTGATCGGATATAGGGAAGAAACTGCGAGATCAGGGACACAGTGATCTGATATAGGGGAAAAACTGGGAGATCAGGGACACAGTGATCTGATATAGGGGAAAAAACCGGGAGATCAGGGACACAGTGATCGGATATAGGGGAAAAACTGGGAGATCAGGGACACAGTGAGCTGATATAGGGGGAAAACTGGGAGATCAGGGACACAGTGAACTGATATAGGGGAAAAAACTGGGAGATCAGGGACACAGCGATCTGATATAGGGAAGAAGCTGGGAGATCAGGGACACAGTGATCGGATATAGGGAAGAAACTGGGAGATCAGGGACACAGTGATCGGATATAGGGAAGAAGCTGGGAGATCAGGGACACAGTGATCGGATATAGGGAAGAAACTGGGAGATCAGGCACACAGTGATCTGATATAGGGGAAAACTGGGAGATCAGGGACACAGTGATCTGATATAGGGGAAAAACTGGGAGATTAGGGACACAGTGATCGGATATAGGGGAAAAACTGGGAGATCAGGGAGACAGTGATCGGATATAGGGGAAAAACCGAGAGATCAGGGACACAGTGAACTGATATAGGGGAAAAACCGGGAGATCAGGGACACAGGGATCTGATATAGGGAAGAAACTGGGAGATCAGGGACACAGGGATCTGATATAGGGGAAAAACTGGGAGATCAGGGATCTGACATAGGGGAAAAACTGGGAGATCAGGGACACAGTGATCGGATATAGGGAAGAAACTGCGAGATCAGGGACACAGTGATCTGATATAGGGGAAAAACTGGGAGATCAGGGACACAGTGAACTGATATAGGGGAAAACTGGGAGATCAGGGACACAGTGAACTGATATAGGGGAAAAAACTGGGAGATCAGGGACACAGTGAACTGATATAGGGGAAAACTGGGAGATCAGGGACACAGTGAACTGATATAGGGGAAAAAACTGGGAGATCAGGGACACAGTGATCGGATATAGGGAAGAAACTGGGAGATCAGGGACACAGTGATCGGATATAGGGAAGAAGCTGGGAGATCAGGGACACAGTGATCGGATATAGGGAAGAAACTGGGAGATCAGGCACACAGTGATCTGATATAGGGGAAAACTGGGAGATCAGGGACACAGTGATCTGATATAGGGGAAAAACTGGGAGATTAGGGACACAGTGATCGGATATAGGGGAAAAACTGGGAGATCAGGGAGACAGTGATCGGATATAGGGTAAAAACCGAGAGATCAGGGACACAGTGAACTGATATAGGGGAAAAACCGGGAGATCAGGGACACAGGGATCTGATATAGGGAAGAAACTGGGAGATCAGGGACACAGGGATCTGATATAGGGGAAAAACTGGGAGATCAGGGATCTGACATAGGGGAAAAACTGGGAGATCAGGGACACAGTGATCGGATATAGGGAAGAAACTGCGAGATCAGGGACACAGTGATCTGATATAGGGGAAAAACTGGGAGATCAGGGACACAGTGATCTGATATAGGGGAAAAAACCGGGAGATCAGGGACACAGTGATCGGATATAGGGGAAAAACTGGGAGATCAGGGACACAGTGAGCTGATATAGGGGGAAAACTGGGAGATCAGGGACACAGTGAACTGATATAGGGGAAAAAACTGGGAGATCAGGGACACAGCGATCTGATATAGGGAAGAAGCTGGGAGATCAGGGACACAGTGATCGGATATAGGGAAGAAACTGGGAGATCAGGGACACAGTGATCGGATATAGGGAAGAAGCTGGGAGATCAGGGACACAGTGATCGGATATAGGGAACAAACTGGGAGATCAGGCACACAGTGATCTGATATAGGGGAAAACTGGGAGATCAGGGACACAGTGATCTGATATAGGGGAAAAACTGGGAGATTAGGGACACAGTGATCGGATATAGGGGAAAAACTGGGAGATCAGGGAGACAGTGATCGGATATAGGGGAAAAACCGAGAGATCAGGGACACAGTGAACTGATATAGGGGAAAAACCGGGAGATCAGGGACACAGGGATCTGATATAGGGAAGAAACTGGGAGATCAGGGACACAGGGATCTGATATAGGGGAAAAACTGGGAGATCAGGGATCTGACATAGGGGAAAAACTGGGAGATCAGGGACACAGTGATCGGATATAGGGAAGAAACTGCGAGATCAGGGACACAGTGATCTGATATAGGGGAAAAACTGGGAGATCAGGGACACAGTGATCTGATATAGGGGAAAAAACCGGGAGATCAGGGACACAGTGATCGGATATAGGGGAAAAACTGGGAGATCAGGGACACAGTGAGCTGATATAGGGGGAAAACTGGGAGATCAGGGACACAGTGAACTGATATAGGGGAAAAAACTGGGAGATCAGGGACACAGTGATCTGATATATGGAAGAAACAGGGAGATCAGGGACACAGTGATCTGATATAGGGGGAAAACTGGGACATCAGGGGCACAGTGAACTGATATAGGGGAAAAAACTGGGAGATCAGGGATACAGTGATCGGATATAGGGGAAAAACTGGGAGATCAGGGACACAGTGAACTGAAATAGGTAAGAAACTGGGAGATCAGGGATACAGTGAACTGATATAGGGGAAAAACTGGGAGATCAGGGACACAGTGATCTGATATAGGGGAAAAACTGGGAGATCAGGGACACAGTGATCTGATATAGGGGAAAAACTGGGAGATCTGGGACACAGTGGTCTGATATAGGGGGAAAACTGGGAGATCAGGGACACAGTGATCTGATATAGGGTGAAAAACTGGGAGATCAGGGACAGAGTGATCTGATGTAGGGAAGAAGCTGGGAGATGAGGGACACAGTGATCGGATATAGCGGAAAAAACTGGGAGATCAGGGACACAGTGATCTGATATTTTGAAAAACTGGGAGATCAGGGACACAGTGATCTGATATAGGGGAAAAACTGGGAGATCAGGGACACAGTGAACTGATATAGGCGAAAAACTGGGAGATCAGAGACACAGTGATCTGATATAGGGGAAAAACTGGGAGATCAGGGACACAGTGATCGGATATAGGGGAAAAACTGGGAGATCAGGGACACAGTGATCTGCTATAGGGGAAAAACTGGGAGATCAGGGACACAGTGATCTGATATAGGGGAAAAACTGGGAGATCAGGGACACAGTGAACTGATATAGGGGAAAAACTGGGAGATCAGGGACACAGTGATCTGATAAAGGGGAAAAACTGGGAGATCAGGGACACAGTGATCTGATATAGGGGAAAAACTGGGACATCAGGGACACAGTGATCTGATATAGGGGAAAAACTGGGAGATCAGGGACACAGTGAACTGATATAGGGGGAAAAACTGGGAGATCGGGACACAGTGATCTGATATAGGGGAAAAACTGGGAGATCAGAGACACAGTGATCGGATATAGGGGAAAAACGGGGAGATCAGGGACACAGTGATCTGATAGAAGGAAAAACTGGGAGATCAGGGACACAGTGATCTGATATAGGGGAAAAACTGGGAGATCAGGGACACAGTGATCTGATATAGGGGAAAAAACTGGGAGATCAGGGATACAGTGATCTGATATGGGGGATAAACTGGGAGATCAGGGACACAGTGAACTGATATAGGGGAAAAACTGGGAGATCAGGGACACAGTGAACTGATATAGGGGAAAAACTGGGAGATCAGGGATGCAGTGATCTGATATAGGGGGTAAAACTGGGAGATCAGGGACACAGTGAACTGATACAGGGGAAAAACTGGGACATCAGGGATCTGACATAGGGAAAAAACTGGGAGATCAGGGACACAGTGGACTGATATAGGGGAAAAACTGGGAGACCAGGGATCTGACATAGGGGAAAAACTGGGAGATCATGGACACAGTGAACTGATATAGGGGAAAAAACTGGGAGATCAGGGACACAGTAAACTGATATAGGGGAAAAACTGGGAGATCAGGGACACAGTGATCTGATATAGGGGAAAAACTGGGAGATCAGGGACACAGTGAACTGATATAGGGGGAAGAAACTGGGAGATCAAGGATACAGTGATCTCATATAGGGGAAAAACTGGGAGATCAGGGACACAGTGATCTGATATAGGGGGAAAAACTGGGAGATCAGGGACACAGTGATCGGATATAGGGGAAAAACTGGGAGATCAGGGACACAGTGAACTGATATAGGAAAAAAACTGGGAGATCAGGGACACAGTGATCTGATATAGGGAAGAAACTGGGAGATCAGGGACACAGTGATCGGATATAGGGAAGAAACTGGGAGATCAGGGACACAGTGAACTGATATAGGGGAAAAGCTGGGAGATCAGGGACACAGTGATCTGATTTCGGGAAAAAACTGGGAGATCAGGGACACAGTGAACTGATATAGGGGGAAAAACCGGGTGATCAGGGACACAGTGATCTGATGTAGGGAAGAAACTGGGAGATCAGGGACACAGTGAACTGATATAGGGGAAAAACTGGGAGATCAGGGACACAGTGATCTGATGTAGGGAAGAAGCTGGGAGATCAGGGACACAGTGATCTGATATAGGGGAAAAACGGGGAGATCAGGGACACAGTGATCTGATATGGGTAAAAACTGGGAGAGCAGGGAAACAGTGATCTGATATAGGGGAAAACTGGGAGATCAGGGACACAGTGATCTGATGTAGGGGAAAAACTGGGAGATCAGCGACACAGTGATCTGATATAGGGGAAAAACTGGGAGATCAGAGACACAGTGATCTGATATAGGAGAAAAACTGGGAGATCAGGGACACAGTGATCGGATATAGGGGAAAAATTGGGAGATCAGGGACACAGTGATCGGATATAGGGGGAAAACTGGGAGATCAGGGACACAGTGATCTGATATAGGGGGAAAAACTGGGAGATCAGGGACACAGTGATCTGATATAGGGGAAAAACTGGGAGATCAGGGACACAGTGATCTGATATAGTGGAAAAACTGGGAGATCAGGGACACAGTGAACTGATATAGGGGAAAACTGGGAGATCAGGGACACAGTGATCTGATATAGGGAAGAAAATGGGAGATCAGGGACACAGTGATCGGATATAGGGAAGAAACTGGGAGATCAGGGACACAGTGAACTGATATAGGGGAAAAGCTGGGAGATCAGGGACACAGTGATCTGATTTCGGGAAAAAACTGGGAGATCAGGGACACAGTGAACTGATATAGGGGGAAAAACTGGGTGATCAGGGACACAGTGATCTGATGTAGGGAAGAAACTGGGAGATCAGGGACACAGTGAACTGATATAGGGGAAAAACTGGGAGATCAGGGACACAGTGAACTGATATAGGGGGAAAAACTGGGTGATCAGGGACACAGTGATCTGATGTAGGGAAGAAACTGGGAGATCAGGGACACAGTGAACTGATATAGGGGAAAAACTGGGAGATCAGGGACACAGTGATCTGATGTAGGGAAGAAGCTGGGAGATCAGAGACACAGTGATCGGATGTAGGGGAAAAACGGGGAGATCAGGGACACAGTGATCTGATATAAGGAAAAACTGGGAGATCAGGGACACAGTGATCTGATATAGGGGAAAAACTGGGAGATCAGGGACACAGTGATCTGATACAGGGGAAAAAACTGGGAGATCAGGGATACAGTGATCTGATATGGGGGATAAACTGGGAGATCAGGGACACAGTGAACTGATATAGGGGAAAAACTGGGAGATCAGGGACACAGTGAACTGATATAGGGGAAAAACTGGGAGATCAGGGATGCAGTGATCTGATATAGGGGGTAAAACTGGGAGATCAGGGACACAGTGAACTGATACAGGGGAAAAACTGGGACATCAGGGATCTGACATAGGGAAAAAACTGGGAGATCAGGGACACAGTGGACTGATATAGGGGAAAAACTGGGAGACCAGGGATCTGACATAGGGGAAAAACTGGGAGATCAGGGACACAGTGAACTGATATAGGGGAAAAAACTGGGAGATCAGGGACACAGTAAACTGATATAGGGGAAAAACTGGGAGATCAGGGACACAGTGATCTGATATAGGGGAAAAACTGGGAGATCAGGGACACAGTGAACTGATATAGGGGGAAGAAACTGGGAGATCAAGGATACAGTGATCTCATATAGGGGAAAAACTGGGAGATCAGGGACACAGTGATCTGATATAGGGGGAAAAACTGGGAGATCAGGGACACAGTGATCGGATATAGGGGAAAAACTGGGAGATCAGGGACACAGTGAACTGATATAGGAAAAAAACTGGGAGATCAGGGACACAGTGATCTGATATAGGGAAGAAACTGGGAGATCAGGGACACAGTGATCGGATATAGGGAAGAAACTGGGAGATCAGGGACACAGTGAACTGATATAGGGGAAAAGCTGGGAGATCAGGGACACAGTGATCTGATTTCGGGAAAAAACTGGGAGATCAGGGACACAGTGAACTGATATAGGGGGAAAAACTGGGTGATCAGGGACACAGTGATCTGATGTAGGGAAGAAACTGGGAGATCAGGGACACAGTGAACTGATATAGGGGAAAAACTGGGAGATCAGGGACACAGTGATCTGATGTAGGGAAGAAGCTGGGAGATCAGTGACACAGTGATCTGATATAGGGGAAAAACGGGGAGATCAGGGACACAGTGATCTGATATGGGTAAAAACTGGGAGAGCAGGGAAACAGTGATCTGATATAGGGGAAAACTGGGAGATCAGGGACACAGTGATCTGATGTAGGGGAAAAACTGGGAGATCAGGGACACAGTGATCTGATATAGGGGAAAAACTGGGAGATCAGAGACACAGTGATCTGATATAGGAGAAAAACTGGGAGATCAGGGACACAGTGATCGGATATAGGGGAAAAATTGGGAGATCAGGGACACAGTGATCGGATATAGGGGGAAAACTGGGAGATCAGGGACACAGTGATCTGCTATAGGGGGAAAAACTGGGAGATCAGGGACACAGTGATCTGATATAGGGGAAAAACTGGGAGATCAGGGACACAGTGATCTGATATAGTGGAAAAACTGGGAGATCAGGGACACAGTGAACTGATATAGGGGAAAACTGGGAGATCAGGGACACAGTGATCTGATGTAGGGAAGAAACTGGGAGATCAGGGACACAGTGATCTGATATAGGAGAAAAACTGGGAGATCAGGGACACAGTGATCTGATATAGGGGAAAAACAGGGAGATCAGGGACACAGTGATCGGATATAGGGGAAAAAACTGGGAGATCAGGGACACAGTGATCTGATATTTTGAAAAACTGGGAGATCAGGGACACAGTGATCTGATATAGGGGAAAAACTGGGAGATCAGGGACACAGTGAACTGATATAGGCGAAAAACCGGGAGATCAGAGACACAGTGATCTGATATAGGGGAAAAACTGGGAGATCAGGGACACACTGATCGGATATAGGGGAAAAACTGGGAGATCAGGGACACATCGATCTGATATAGGGGAAAAACTGGGAGATCAGGGACACAGTGATCTGATATAGGGGAAAAACTGGGAGATCAGGGACACAGTGATCTGATATAGGGTAAAAACTGGGAGATCAGGGACACAGTGATCTGATAAAGGGGAAAAACTGGGAGATCAGGGACACAGTGATCTGATATAGGGGAAAAACTGGGAGATCAGGGACACAGTGATCTGATATAGGGGAAAAACTGGGAGATCAGGGACACAGTGAACTGATATAGGGGGAAAAACTGGGAGATCAGGGACACAGTGATCGGATATAGGGGAAAAACTGGGAGATCAGGGAAACTGTGATCTGATATAAGGAAAAACTGGGAGATCAGGGACACAGTGATCTGATATAGGGGAAAAACTGGGAGATCAGGGACACAGTGATCGGATATAGGGGAAAAACTGGGAGATCAGGGACACATTGATCTGATATAGGGGAAAAACTGGGAGATCAGGGACACAGTGATCTGATATAGGGGAAAAACTTGGAGATCAGGGACACAGTGATCTGATATAGGGTAAAAACTGGGAGATCAGGGACACAGTGATCTGATAAAGGCGAAAAACTGGGAGATCAGGGACACAGTGATCTGATATAGGGGAAAAACTGGGAGATCAGGGACACAGTGATCTGATATAGGGGAAAAACTGGGAGATCAGGGACACAGTGAACTGATATAGGGGGAAAAACTAGGAGATCAGGGACACAGTGATCGGATATAGGGGAAAAACTGGGAGATCAGGGACACAGTGATCTGATATAGGGGAAAAACTGGGAGATCAGGGACACAGTGATCTGATATAGGGGAAAAAACTGGGAGATCAGGGATACAGTGATCTGATATGGGGGAAAAACTGGGAGATCAGGGACACAGTGAACTGATATAGGGGAAAAACTGGGAGATCAGGGACACAGTGAAGTGATTTGGGGAAAAACTGGGACATCAGGGATCTGACATCGGGAAAAAACTGGGAGATCAGGGACACAGTGGACTGATATAGGGGAAAAACTGGGAGATCAGGGACACAGTGGACTGATATAGGGGAAAAAACTGGGAGATCAGGGACACAGTGATCGGATACAGGGGAAAAACTGGGAGATCAGGGACACAGTGATCTGATATAGGGGAAAAACTGGGAGATCAGGGACACAGTGATCTGATATAGGGGAAAAAACTGGGAGATCAGGGATACAGTGATCTGATATGGGGGAAAAACTGGGAGATCAGGGACACAGTGAACTGATATAGGGGAAAAACTGGGAGATCAGGGACACAGTGAACTGATTTGGGGAAAAACTGGGACATCAGGGATCTGACATCGGGAAAAAACTGGGAGATCAGGGACACAGTGGACTGATATAGGGGAAAAACTGGGAGATCAGGGACACAGTGGACTGATATAGGGGAAAAACTGGGAGATCAGGGACACAGTGAACTGATATAGGGGAAAAAAACTGGGAGATCAGTGACACAGTAAACTGATATAGGGGAAAAACTGGGAGATCAGGGACACATCGATCTGATATAGGGGAAAAACTGGGAGATCAGGGACACAGTGAACTGATATAGCGGGATGAAACTGGGAGATCAAGGATACAGTGATCTCATATAGGGGAAAAACTGGGAGGTCAGGGACACAGTGATCTGATATAGGGGAAAAACTGGGAGATCAGGGACACAGTGATCGGATATAGGGGAAAAACTGGGAGACCAGGGACACAGTGATCGGATATAGGGGAAAAACTGGGAGATCAGGGACACAGTGAACTGATATAGGAAAAAAACTGGGAGATCAGGGACACAGTGATCTGATATAGGGGAAAAACTGGGAGATCAGGGACACAGTGAACTGATATAGGCGAAAAACCGGGAGATCAGAGACACAGTGATCTGATATAGGGGAAAAACTGGGAGATCAGGGACACAGTGATCGGATATAGGGGAAAAACTGGGAGATCAGGGACAGATCGATCTGATATAGGGGAAAAACTGGGAGATCAGGGACACAGTGATCTGATATAGGGGAAAAACTGGGAGATCAGGGACACAGTGATCTGATATAGGGTAAAAACTGGGAGATCAGGGACACAGTGATCTGATAAAGGGGAAAAACTGGGAGATCAGGGACACAGTGATCTGATATAGGGGAAAAACTGGGAGATCAGGGACACAGTGATCTGATATAGGGGAAAAACTGGGAGATCAGGGACACAGTGAACTGATATAGGGGGAAAAACTGGGAGATCAGGGACACAGTGATCGGATATAGGGGAAAAACTGGGAGATCAGGGACACAGTGATCTGATATAAGGAAAAACTGGGAGATCAGGGACACAGTGATCTGATATAGGGGAAAAACTGGGAGATCAGGGACACAGTGATCGGATATAGGGGAAAAAACTGGGAGATCAGGGACACAGTGATCTGATATTTTGAAAAACTGGGAGATCAGGGACACAGTGATCTGATATAGGGGAAAAACTGGGAGATCAGGGACACAGTGAACTGATATAGGCGAAAAACCGGGAGATCAGAGACACAGTGATCTGATATAGGGGAAAAACTGGGAGATCAGGGACACACTGATCGGATATAGGGGAAAAACTGGGAGATCAGGGACACATCGATCTGATATAGGGGAAAAACTGGGAGATCAGGGACACAGTGATCTGATATAGGGGAAAAACTGGGAGATCAGGGACACAGTGATCTGATATAGGGTAAAAACTGGGAGATCAGGGACACAGTGATCTGATAAAGGGGAAAAACTGGGAGATCAGGGACACAGTGATCTGATATAGGGGAAAAACTGGGAGATCAGGGACACAGTGATCTGATATAGGGGAAAAACTGGGAGATCAGGGACACAGTGAACTGATATAGGGGGAAAAACTGGGAGATCAGGGACACAGTGATCGGATATAGGGGAAAAACTGGGAGATCAGGGAAACAGTGATCTGATATAAGGAAAAACTGGGAGATCAGGGACACAGTGATCTGATATAGGGGAAAAACTGGGAGATCAGGGACACAGTGATCGGATATAGGGGAAAAACTGGGAGATCAGGGACACATTGATCTGATATAGGGGAAAAACTGGGAGATCAGGGACACAGTGATCTGATATAGGGGAAAAACTTGGAGATCAGGGACACAGTGATCTGATATAGGGTAAAAACTGGGAGATCAGGGACACAGTGATCTGATAAAGGCGAAAAACTGGGAGATCAGGGACACAGTGATCTGATATAGGGGAAAAACTGGGAGATCAGGGACACAGTGATCTGATATAGGGGAAAAACTGGGAGATCAGGGACACAGTGAACTGATATAGGGGGAAAAACTAGGAGATCAGGGACACAGTGATCGGATATAGGGGAAAAACTGGGAGATCAGGGACACAGTGATCTGATATAGGGGAAAAACTGGGAGATCAGGGACACAGTGATCTGATATAGGGGAAAAAACTGGGAGATCAGGGATACAGTGATCTGATATGGGGGAAAAACTGGGAGATCAGGGACACAGTGAACTGATATAGGGGAAAAACTGGGAGATCAGGGACACAGTGAAGTGATTTGGGGAAAAACTGGGACATCAGGGATCTGACATCGGGAAAAAACTGGGAGATCAGGGACACAGTGGACTGATATAGGGGAAAAACTGGGAGATCAGGGACACAGTGGACTGATATAGGGGAAAAAACTGGGAGATCAGGGACACAGTGATCGGATACAGGGGAAAAACTGGGAGATCAGGGACACAGTGATCTGATATAGGGGAAAAACTGGGAGATCAGGGACACAGTGATCTGATATAGGGGAAAAAACTGGGAGATCAGGGATACAGTGATCTGATATGGGGGAAAAACTGGGAGATCAGGGACACAGTGAACTGATATAGGGGAAAAACTGGGAGATCAGGGACACAGTGAACTGATTTGGGGAAAAACTGGGACATCAGGGATCTGACATCGGGAAAAAACTGGGAGATCAGGGACACAGTGGACTGATATAGGGGAAAAACTGGGAGATCAGGGACACAGTGGACTGATATAGGGGAAAAACTGGGAGATCAGGGACACAGTGAACTGATATAGGGGAAAAAAACTGGGAGATCAGTGACACAGTAAACTGATATAGGGGAAAAACTGGGAGATCAGGGACACATCGATCTGATATAGGGGAAAAACTGGGAGATCAGGGACACAGTGAACTGATATAGCGGGATGAAACTGGGAGATCAAGGATACAGTGATCTCATATAGGGGAAAAACTGGGAGGTCAGGGACACAGTGATCTGATATAGGGGAAAAACTGGGAGATCAGGGACACAGTGATCGGATATAGGGGAAAAACTGGGAGACCAGGGACACAGTGATCGGATATAGGGGAAAAACTGGGAGATCAGGGACACAGTGAACTGATATAGGAAAAAAACTGGGAGATCAGGGACACAGTGATCTGATATAGGGAAGAAACTGGGAGATCAGGGACACAGTGATCGGATATAGGGAAGAAACTGGGAGATCAGGGACACAGTGATCTGATGTAGGGAAGAAGCTGGGAGATCAGGGACACAGTGATCTGATATAGGGGAAAAACGGGGAGATCAGGGACACAGTGATCTGATATGGGTAAAAACTGGGAGAGCAGGGAAACAGTGATCTGATATAGGGGAAAACTGGGAGATCAGGGACACAGTGATCTGATGTAGGGGAAAAACTGGGAGATCAGCGACACAGTGATCTGATATAGGGGAAAAACTGGGAGATCAGAGACACAGTGATCTGATATAGGAGAAAAACTGGGAGATCAGGGACACAGTGATCGGATATAGGGGAAAAATTGGGAGATCAGGGACACAGTGATCGGATATAGGGGGAAAACTGGGAGATCAGGGACACAGTGATCTGATATAGGGGGAAAAACTGGGAGATCAGGGACACAGTGATCTGATATAGGGGAAAAACTGGGAGATCAGGGACACAGTGATCTGATATAGTGGAAAAACTGGGAGATCAGGGACACAGTGAACTGATATAGGGGAATACTGGGAGATCAGGGACACAGTGATCTGATGTAGGGAAGAAACTGGGAGATCAGGGACACAGTGATCTGATATAGGGGAAAAACTGGGAGATCAGGGACACAGTGATCTGATATAGGGGAAAAACAGGGAGATCAGGGACACAGTGATCGGATATAGGGGAAAAAACTGGGAGATCAGGGACACAGTGATATGATATTTTGAAAAACTGGGAGATCAGGGACACAGTGATCTGATATAGGGGAAAAACTGGGAGATCAGGGACACAGTGAACTGATATAGGCGAAAAACCGGGAGATCAGGGACACAGTGAACTGATATAGGGGGAAAAACTGGGAGATCAGGGACACAGTGATCGGATATAGGGGAAAAACTGGGAGATCAGGGACACATTGATCTGATATAGGGGAAAAACTGGGAGATCAGGGACACAGTGATCTGATATAGGGGAAAAACTGGGAGATCAGGGACACAGTGATCTGATATAGGGTAAAAACTGGGAGATCAGTGACACAGTGATCTGATAAAGGCGAAAAACTGGGAGATCAGGGACACAGTGATCTGATATAGGGGAAAAACTGGGAGATCAGGGACACAGTGATCTGATATAGGGGAAAAACTGGGAGATCAGGGACACAGTGAACTGATATAGGGGGAAAAACTGGGAGATCAGGGACACAGTGATCGGATATAGGGGAAAAACTGGGAGATCAGGGACACAGTGATCTGATATAGGGGAAAAACTGGGAGATCAGGGACACAGTGATCTGATATAGGGGAAAAAACTGGGAGATCAGGGATACAGTGATCTGATATGGGGGAAAAACTGGGAGATCAGGGACACAGTGAACTGATATAGGGGAAAAACTGGGAGATCAGGGACACAGTGAACTGATTTGGGGAAAAACTGGGACATCAGGGATCTGACATCGGGAAAAAACTGGGAGATCAGGGACACAGTGGACTGATATAGGGGAAAAACTGGGAGATCAGGGACACAGTGGACTGATATAGGGGAAAAAACTGGGAGATCAGGGACACAGTGATCGGATATAGGGGAAAAACTGGGAGATCAGGGACACAGTGATCTGATATAGGGGAAAAACTGGGAGATCAGGGACACAGTGATCTGATATAGGGGAAAAAACTGGGAGATCAGGGATACAGTGATCTGATATGGGGGAAAAACTGGGAGATCAGGGACACAGTGAACTGATATAGGGGAAAAACTGGGAGATCAGGGACACAGTGAACTGATTTGGGGAAAAACTGGGACATCAGGGATCTGACATCGGGAAAAAACTGGGAGATCAGGGACACAGTGGACTGATATAGGGGAAAAACTGGGAGATCAGGGACACAGTGGACTGATATAGGGGAAAAACTGGGAGATCAGGGACACAGTGAACAGATATAGGGGAAAAAAACTGGGAGATCAGGGACACAGTAAACTGATATAGGGGAAAAACTGGGAGATCAGGGACACAGTGATCTGATATAGGGGAAAAACTGGGAGATCAGGGACACAGTGAACTGATATAGGGGGAAGAAACTGGGAGATCAAGGATACAGTGATCTCATATAGGGGAAAAACTGGGAGGTCAGGGACACAGTGATCTGATATAGGGGAAAAACTGGGAGATCAGGGACACAGTGATCGGATATAGGGGAAAAACTGGGAGATCAGGGACACAGTGAACTGATATAGGAAAAAAACTGGGAGATCAGGGACACAGTGATCTGATATAGGGAAGAAACTGGGAGATCAGGGACACAGTGATCGGATATAGGGAAGAAACTGGGAGATCAGGGACACAGTGAACTGATATAGGGGAAAAGCTGGGAGATCAGGGACACAGTGATCTGATTTAGGGAAAAAACTGGGAGATTAGGGACACAGTGAACTGATATAGGGGGAAAAACTGGGAGATCAGGGACACAGTGATCTGATGTAGGGAAGAAACTGGGAGATCAGGGACACAGTGAACTGATATACGGGAAAAACTGGGAGATCAGGGACACAGTGATCTGATGTAGGGAAGAAGCTGGGAGATCAGGGACACAGTGATCTGATATAGGGGGAAAAACTGGGAGATCAGGGACACAGTGATCTGATATGGGGAAAAACTGGGAGATCAGGGACACAGTGATCTGATGTAGGGGAAAAACTGGGAGATCAGGGACACAGTGATCTGATGTAGGGTAAAAACTGGGAGATCAGCGACACAGTGATCTGATATAGGGGAAAAACTGGGAGATCAGAGACACAGTGATCTGATATAGGAGAAAAACTGGGAGATCAGGGACACAGTGATCGGATATAGGGGAAAAATTGGGAGATCAGGGACACAGTGATCGGATATAGGGGGAAAACTGGGAGATCAGGGACACAGTGATCTGATATAGGGGGAAAAACTGGGAGATCAGGGACACAGTGATCTGATATAGGGGAAAAACTGGGATATCAGGGACACAGTGATCTGATATAGTGGAAAAACTGGGATATCAGGGACACAGTGAACTGATATAGGGAAGAAGCTGGGAGATCAGTGACACAGTGATCTGATGTAGGGAAGAAACTGGTAGATCAGGGACACAGTGATCTGATATAGGGGAAAAACTGGGAGATCAGGGACACAGTGATCTGATATAGGGGAAAAACTGGGAGATCAGGGACACAGTGAACTGATATACGGGAAAAACTGGGAGATCAGGGACACAGTGAACTGATATAGGGGAAAAACTGGGAGATCAGCGACACAGTGATCTGATATAGGGTAAAAACTGGGAGATCAGGGACACATTGATCTGATAAAGGGGAAAAACTGGGAGATGAGGGACACAGTGATCTGATATAGGGGAAAAACTGGGAGATCAGGGACACAGTGATCTGATATAGGGGAAAAACTGGGAGATCAGGGACACAGTGAACTGATATAGGGGGAAAAACTGGGAGATCAGGGACACAGTGATCGGATATAGGGGAAAAACTGGGAGATCAGGGACACAGTGATCTGATATAAGGAAAAACTGGGAGATCAGGGACACAGTGATCTGATATAGGGGAAAAACTGGGAGATCAGGGACACAGTGATCGGATATAGGGGAAAAACTGGGAGATCAGGGACACAGTGATCTGATATAAGGAAAAACTGGGAGATCAGGGACACAGTGATCTGATATAGGGGAAAAACTGGGAGATCAGGGACACAGTGATCGGATATAGGGGAAAAACTGGGAGATCAGGGACACATTGATCTGATATAGGGGAAAAACTGGGAGATCAGGGACACAGTGATCTGATATAGGGGAAAAACTGGGAGATCAGGGACACAGTGATCTGATATAGGGTAAAAACTGGGAGATCAGGGACACAGTGATCTGATAAAGGCGAAAAACTCGGAGATCAGGGACACAGTGATCTGATATAGGGGAAAAACTGGGAGATCAGGGACACAGTGATCTGATATAGGGGAAAAACTGGGAGATCAGGGACACAGTGAACTGATATAGGGGGAAAAACTGGGAGATCAGGGACACAGTGATCGGATATAGGGGAAAAACTGGGAGATCAGGGACACAGTGATCTGATATAGGGGAAAAACTGGGAGATCAGGGACACAGTGATCTGATATAGGGGAAAAAACTGGGAGATCAGGGATACAGTGATCTGATATGGGGGAAAAACTGGGAGATCAGGGACACAGTGAACTGATATAGGGGAAAAACTGGGAGATCAGGGACACAGTGAACTGATTTGGGGAAAAACTGGGACATCAGGGATCTGACATCGGGAAAAAACTGGGAGATCAGGGACACAGTGGACTGATATAGGGGAAAAACTGGGAGATCAGGGACACAGTGGACTGATATAGGGGAAAAAACTGGGAGATCAGGGACACAGTGATCGGATATAGGGGAAAAACTGGGAGATCAGGGACACAGTGATCTGATATAGGGGAAAAACTGGGAGATCAGGGACACAGTGATCTGATATAGGGGAAAAAACTGGGAGACCAGGGATACAGTGATCTGATATGGGGGAAAAACTGGGAGATCAGGGACACAGTGAACTGATATAGGGGAAAAACTGGGAGATTAGGGACACAGTGAACTGATTTGGGGAAAAACTGGGACATCAGGGATCTGACATCGGGAAAAAACTGGGAGATCAGGGACACAGTGGACTGATATAGGGGAAAAACTGGGAGATCAGGGACACAGTGGACTGATATAGGGGAAAAACTGGGAGATCAGGGACACAGTGAACAGATATAGGGGAAAAAAACTGGGAGATCAGGGACACAGTAAACTGATATAGGGGAAAAACTGGGAGATCAGGGACACAGTGATCTGATATAGGGGAAAAACTGGGAGATCAGGGACACAGTGAACTGATATAGGGGGAAGAAACTGGGAGATCAAGGATACAGTGATCTCATATAGGGGAAAAACTGGGAGGTCAGGGACACAGTGATCTGATATAGGGGAAAAACTGGGAGATCAGGGACACAGTGATCGGATATAGGGGAAAAACTGGGAGATCAGGGACACAGTGAACTGATATAGGAAAAAAACTGGGAGATCAGGGACACAGTGATCTGATATAGGGAAGAAACTGGGAGATCAGGGACACAGTGATCGGATATAGGGAAGAAACTGGGAGATCAGGGACACAGTGAACTGATATAGGGGAAATGCTGGGAGATCAGGGACACAGTGATCTGATTTAGGGAAAAAACTGGGAGATTAGGGACACAGTGAACTGATATAGGGGGAAAAACTGGGAGATCAGGGACACAGTGATCTGATGTAGGGAAGAAACTGGGAGATCAGGGACACAGTGAACTGATATACGTGTAAAACTGGGAGATCAGGGACACAGTGATCTGATGTAGGGAAGAAGCTGGGAGATCAGGGACACAGTGATCTGATATAGGGGGAAAAACTGGGAGATCAGGGACACAGTGATCTGATATGGGGAAAAACTGGGAGATCAGGGACACAGTGATCTGATGTAGGGGAAAAACTGGGAGATCAGGGACACAGTGATCTGATGTAGGGGAAAAACTGGGAGATCAGCGACACAGTGATCTGATATAGGGGAAAAACTGGGAGATCAGAGACACAGTGATCTGATATAGGAGAAAAACTGGGAGATCAGGGACACAGTGATCGGATATAGGGGAAAAATTGGGAGATCAGGGACACAGTGATCGGATATAGGGGGAAAACTGGGAGATCAGGGACACAGTGATCTGATATAGGGGGAAAAACTGGGAGATCAGGGACACAGTGATCTGATATAGGGGAAAAACTGGGATATCAGGGACACAGTGATCTGATATAGTGGAAAAACTGGGATATCAGGGACACAGTGAACTGATATAGGGAAGAAGCTGGGAGATCAGTGACACAGTGATCTGATGTAGGGAAGAAACTGGTAGATCAGGGACACAGTGATCTGATATAGGGGAAAAACTGGGAGATCAGGGACACAGTGATCTGATATAGGGGAAAAACTGGGAGATCAGGGACACAGTGAACTGATATACGGGAAAAACTGGGAGATCAGGGACACAGTGAACTGATATAGGGGAAAAACTGGGAGATCAGCGACACAGTGATCTGATATAGGGTAAAAACTGGGAGATCAGGGACACATTGATCTGATAAAGGGGAAAAACTGGGAGATCAGGGACACAGTGATCTGATATAGGGGAAAAACTGGGAGATCAGGGACACAGTGATCTGATATAGGGGAAAAACTGGGAGATCAGGGACACAGTGAACTGATATAGGGGGAAAAACTGGGAGATCAGGGACACAGTGATCGGATATAGGGGAAAAACTGGGAGATCAGGGACACAGTGATCTGATATAAGGAAAAACTGGGAGATCAGGGACACAGTGATCTGATATAGGGGAAAAACTGGGAGATCAGGGACACAGTGATCTGATATAGGGGAAAAAACTGGGAGATCAGGGATACAGTGATCTGATATGGGGGAAAAACTGGGAGATCAGGGACACAGTGAACTGATATAGGGGAAAAACTGGGAGATCAGGGACACAGTGAACTGATATAGGGAAAAAACTGGGAGATCAGGGATGCAGTGATCTGATATAGCGGGAAAAACTGGGAGATCAGGGACACAGTGAACTGATATAGGGGAAAAACTGGGAGATCAGGGACACAGTGGTCTGATATGGGTAAAAACTGGGAGAGCAGGGAAACAGTGATCTGATATAGGGGAAAACTGGGAGATCAGGGACACAGTGATCTGATGTAGGGGAAAAACTGGGAGATCAGCGACACAGTGATCTGATATAGGGGAAAAACTGGGAGATCAGAGACACAGTGATCTGATATAGGACAAAAACTGGGAGATCAGGGACACAGTGATCGGATATAGGGGAAAAATTGGTAGATCAGGGACACAGTGATCGGATATAGGGGGAAAACTGGGAGATCAGGGACACAGTGATCTGATATAGGGGGAAAAACTGGGAGATCAGGGACACAGTGATCTGATATAGGGGAAAAACTGGGAGATCAGGGACACAGTGATCTGATATAGTGGAAAAACTGGGAGATCAGGGACACAGTGAACTGATATAGGGGAAAACTGGGAGATCAGGGACACAGTGATCTGATGTAGGGAAGAAACTGGGAGATCAGGGACACAGTGATCTGATATAGGGGAAAAACTGGGAGATCAGGGACACAGTGATCTGATATAGGGGAAAAACAGGGAGATCAGGGACACAGTGATCGGATATAGGGGAAAAAACTGGGAGATCAGGGACACAGTGATCTGATATTTTGAAAAACTGGGAGATCAGGGACACAGTGATCTGATATAGGGGAAAAACTGGGAGATCAGGGACACAGTGAACTGATATAGGCGAAAAACCGGGAGATCAGAGACACAGTGATCTGATATAGGGGAAAAACTGGGAGATCAGGGACACAGTGATCGGATATAGGGGAAAAACTGGGAGATCAGGGACACATCGATCTGATATAGGGGAAAAACTGGGAGATCAGGGACACAGTGATCTGATATAGGGGAAAAACTGGGAGATCAGGGACACAGTGATCTGATATAGGGTAAAAACTGGGAGATCAGGGACACAGTGATCTGATAAAGGCGAAAAACTGGGAGATCAGGGACACAGTGATCTGATATAGGGGAAAAACTGGGAGATCAGGGACACAGTGATCTGATATAGGGGAAAAACTGGGAGATCAGGGACACAGTGATCTGATATAGGGGAAAAACTGGGAGATCAGGGACACAGTGAACTGATATAGGGGGAAAAACTGGGAGATCAGGGACACAGTGATCGGATATAGGGGAAAAACTGGGAGATCAGGGACACAGTGATCTGATATAAGGAAAAACTGGGAGATCAGGGACACAGTGATCTGATATAGGGGAAAAACTGGGAGATCAGGGACACAGTGATCTGATATAGGGGAAAAAACTGGGAGATCAGGGATACAGTGATCTGATATGGGGGAAAAACTGGGAGATCAGGGACACAGTGAACTGATATAGGGGAAAAACTGGGAGATCAGGGACACAGTGAACTGATATAGGGAAAAAACTGGGAGATCAGGGATGCAGTGATCTGATATAGGGGGAAAAACTGGGAGATCAGGGACACAGTGAACTGATATAGGGGAAAAACTGGGAGATCAGGGACACAGTGATCTGATATGGGTAAAAACTGGGAGAGCAGGGAAACAGTGATCTGATATAGGGGAAAACTGGGAGATCAGGAACACAGTGATCTGATGTAGGGGAAAAACTGGGAGATCAGCGACACAGTGATCTGATATAGGGGAAAAACTGGGAGATCAGAGACACAGTGATCTGATATAGGAGAAAAACTGGGAGATCAGGGACACAGTGATCGGATATAGGGGAAAAATTGGGAGATCAGGGACACAGTGATCGGATATAGGGGGAAAACTGGGAGATCAGGGACACAGTGATCTGATATAGGGGGAAAAACTGGGAGATCAGGGACACAGTGATCTGATATAGGGGAAAAACTGGGAGATCAGGGACACAGTGATCTGATATAGTGGAAAAACTGGGAGATCAGGGACACAGTGAACTGATATAGGGGAAAACTGGGAGATCAGGGACACAGTGATCTGATGTAGGGAAGAAACTGGGAGATCAGGGACACAGTGATCTGATATAGGGGAAAAACTGGGAGATCAGGGACACAGTGATCTGATATAGGGGAAAAACAGGGAGATCAGGGACACAGTGATCGGATATAGGGGAAAAAACTGGGAGATCAGGGACACAGTGATCTGATATTTTGAAAAACTGGGAGATCAGGGACACAGTGATCTGATATAGGGGAAAAACTGGGAGATCAGGGACACAGTGAACTGATATAGGCGAAAAACCGGGAGATCAGAGACACAGTGATCTGATATAGGGGAAAAACTGGGAGATCAGGGACACAGTGATCGGATATAGGGGAAAAACTGGGAGATCAGGGACACATCGATCTGATATAGGGGAAAAACTGGGAGATCAGGGACACAGTGATCTGATATAGGGGAAAAACTGGGAGATCAGGGACACAGTGATCTGATATAGGGTAAAAACTGGGAGATCAGGGACACAGTGATCTGATAAAGGGGAAAAACTGGGAGATCAGGGACACAGTGATCTGATATAGGGGAAAAACTGGGAGATCAGGGACACAGTGATCTGATATAGGGGAAAAACTGGGAGATCAGGGACACAGTGAACTGATATAGGGTAAAAACTGGGAGATCAGGGACACATTGATCTGATAAAGGGGAAAAACTGGGAGATCAGGGACACAGTGATCTGATATAGGGTAAAAACTGGGAGATCAGGGACACAGTGATCTGATATAGGGGAAAAACTGGGAGATCAGGGACACAGTGAACTGATATAGGGGGAAAAACTGGGAGATCAGGGACACAGTGATCGGATATAGGGGAAAAACTGGGAGATCAGGGACACAGTGATCTGATATAAGGAAAAACTGGGAGATCAGGGACACAGTGATCTGATATAGGGGAAAAACTGGGAGATCAGGGACACAGTGATCTGATATAGGGGAAAAAACTGGGAGATCAGGGATACAGTGATCTGATTTGGGGGAAAAACTGGGAGATCAGGGACACTGTGAACTGATATAGGGGAAAAACTGGGAGATCAGGGACACAGTGAACTGATATAGGGAAAAAACTGGGAGATCAGGGATGCAGTGATCTGATATAGGGGGAAAAACTGGGAGATCAGGGACACAGTGAACTGATAAATTGGGAAAAACTGGGAGATCAGGGACACAGTGATCTGATATGGGTAAAAACTGGGAGAGCAGGGAAACAGTGATCTGATATAGGGGAAAACTGGGAGATCAGGGACACAGTGATCTGATGTAGGGGAAAAACTGGGAGATCAGCGACACAGTGATCTGATATAGGGGAAAAACTGGGAGATCAGAGACACAGTGATCTGATATAGGAGAAAAACTGGGAGATCAGGGACACAGTGATCGGATATAGGGGAAAAATTGGGAGATCAGGGACACAGTGATCGGATATAGGGGGAAAACTGGGAGATCAGGGACACAGTGATCTGATATAGGGGGAAAAACTGGGAGATCAGGGACACAGTGATCTGATATAGGGGAAAAACTGGGAGATCAGGGACACAGTGATCTGATATAGTGGAAAAACTGGGAGATCAGGGACACAGTGAACTGATATAGGGGAAAAACTGGGAGATCAGGGATGCAGTGATCTGATATAGGGGGAAAAACTGGGAGATCAGGGACACAGTGAACTGATATAGGGGAAAAACTGGGAGATCAGGGACACAGTGATCTGATATGGGTAAAAACTGGGAGAGCAGGGAAACAGTGATCTGATATAGGGGAAAACTGGGAGATCAGGGACACAGTGATCTGATGTAGGGGAAAAACTGGGAGATCAGCGACACAGTGATCTGATATAGGGGAAAAACTGGGAGATCAGGGACACAGTGAACTGATATAGGGAAAAAACTGGGAGATCAGGGATGCAGTGATCTGATATAGGGGGAAAAACTGGGAGATCAGGGACACAGTGAACTGATATAGGGGAAAAACTGGGACATCAGGGATCTGATATAGGGAAAAAACTGGGAGATCAGGGACACAGTGGACTGATATAGGGGAAAAACTGGGAGATCAGGCACACAGTGGACTGATATAGGGGAAAAACTGGGTGATCAGGGACACAGTGAACTGATATAGGGGAAAAAAACTGGGAGATCAGGGACACAGTAAACTGATATAGGGGAAAAACTGGGAGATCAGGGACACAGTGATCTGATATAGGGGAAAAACTGGGAGATCAGGGACACAGTGAACTGATATAGGGGGAAGAAACTGGGAGATCAAGGATACAGTGATCTCATATAGGGGAAAAACTGGGAGGTCAGGGACACAGTGATCTGATATAGCGGGAAAAACTGGGAGATCAGGGACACAGTGATCGGATATAGGGGAAAAACTGGGAGATCAGGGACACAGTGAACTGATATAGGAAAAAAACTGGGATATCAGGGACACAGTGATCTGATATAGGGAAGAAACTGGGAGATCAGGGACACAGTGATCGGATATAGGGAAGAAACTGGGAGATCAGGGACACAGTGAACTGATATAGGGGAAAAGCTGGGAGATCAGGGACACAGTGATCGGATATAGGGGGAAAAACTGGGAGATCAGGGACACAGTGATCTGATGTAGGGAAGAAACTGGGAGATCAGGGACACAGTGAACTGATATAGGGGAAAAACTGGGAGATCAGGGACACAGTGATCTGATGTAGGGAAGAAGCTGGGAGATCAGGGACACAGTGATCTGAGAAAGGGGAAAAACTGGGAGATCAGGGACACAGTGATCTGATATGGGGAAAAACTGGGAGATCAGGGATACAGTGATCTGATATAGGGGAAAACTGGGAGATCAGGGACACAGTGATCTGATGTAGGGGAAAAACTGGGAGATTAGCGACACAGTGATCTGATATAGGGGAAAAACTGGGAGATCAGAGACACAGTGATCGGATATAGGGGGAAAACTGGGAGATCAGGGACACAGTGATCTGATATAGGGGGAAAAACCGGGAGATCAGGGACACAGTGATCTGATATAGGGGAAAACCTGGGAGATCAGGGACACAGTGATCTGATATACGGGAAAAACTGGGAGATCAGGGACACAGTGATCGGATATAGGGGAAAATCTGGGAGATCAGGGACACAGTGATCTGATATAGGGGGAAAATTGGGAGATCAGGGACACAGTGATCGGATATAGGGGGAAAACTGGGAGATCAGGGACACAGTGATCTGATATAGGGGGAAAAACTGGGAGATCAGGGACACAGTGATCTGATATAGGGGAAAAACTGGGAGATCAGGGACACAGTGATCTGATATAGTGGAAAAACTGGGAGATCAGGGACACAGTGATCTGATATAGGGGAAAAACTGGGAGATCAGGGACACAGTGATCTGATATAGTGGAAAAACTGGGAGATCAGGGACACAGTGATCTGATATAGTGGAAAAACTGGGAGATCAGGGACACAGTGATCTGATGTAGGGAAGAAACTGGGAGATCAGGGACACAGTGATCTGATATAGGGGAAAAACTGGGAGATCAGGGACACAGTGATCTGATATGGGGAAAAACTGGGAGATCAGGGACACAGTGATCTGATATAGGGGAAAACTGGGAGATCAGGGACACAGTGATCTGATGTAGGGGAAAAACTGGGAGATCAGCGACACAGTGATCTGATATAGGGGAAAAACTGGGAGATCAGAGACACAGTGATCTGATATAGGAGAAAAACTGGGAGATCAGGGACACAGTGATCTGATATAGGGGGAAAATGCGGAGTTCAGGGACACAGTGATCGGATATAGGGGAAAAACTGGGAGATCAGGGACACAGTGATCTGATAGGGGGAAAAACTGGGAGATCAGGGACACAGTGATCTGATATAGGGGAAAAACTGGGAGATCAGGGACACAGTGATCTGATATAGGGGAAAAACTGGGAGATCAGGGACACAGTGAACTGATATAGGGGAAAAACTGGGAGATCAGGGACACAGTGACCTGATATAGGGGAAAAACTGGGAGATCAGAGACACAGTGATCGGATATAGGGGAAAAACTGGGAGATCAGAGACACAGTGATCTGATATAGGGGGGAAACTGGGAGATCAGGGACACAGTGATCTGATATGGGGGAAAACCTGGGAGATCAGGGACACAGTGATCTGATATACGGGAAAAACTGGAAGATCAGGGACACAGTGATCTGATGTAGGGGAAAAACTGGGAGATCAGAGACACAGTGATCTGATATAGGGGAAAAACTGGGAGATCAGGGACACAGTGATCGGATATAGGGGGAAAACTGGGAGATCAGGGACACAGTGATCTGATATGGGGAAAAACTGGGAGATCAGGGACACAGTGATCTGATATAGGGGAAAAACTGGGAGATCAGGGACACAGTGATCTGATATAGGGGAAAAACTGGGAGATCAGAGACACAGTGATCGGATATAGGGGAAAAACTGGGAGATCAGGGACACAGTGATCTGATATAGGGGGAAAACTGGGAGATCAGGGACACAGTGATCTGATATGGGGGAAAAACTGGGAGATCAGGGAGACAGTGATCTGATATAGGGGAAAAACTGGGAGATCAGGGACACAGTGATCTGATATAGGGGAAAAACTGGGAGATCAGGGACACAGTGATCTGATATAGGGGAAAAACTGGGAGATCAGGGACACAGTGATCGGATATTGGGAAAAACTGGGAGATCAGGGACACAGTGATCTGATATAGGGAAGAAACTGGGAGATCAGGGACACAGTGATCTGATATAGGGGAAAAACTGGGAGATCAGAGACACAGTGATCTGATATAGGGGGAAAACTGGGAGATCAGGGACACAGTGATCTGATATGGGGGAAAAACTGGGAGATCAGGGACACAGTGATCTGATATAGGGGAAAACCTTGGAGATCAGGGACACAGTGATCTGATATAGGGGGAACACTGGGAGATCAGGGACACAGTGATCTGATGTAGGGGAAAAACTGGGAGATCAGAGACACAGTGATCTGATATAGGGGAAAAACTGGGAGATCAGGGACACAGTGAACTGATATAGGGGAAAAACTGGGAGATCAGGGACACAGTGAACTGATATAGGGGAAAAACTGGGAGATCAGGGACACAGTGATCTGATATAGTGGAAAAACTGGGAGATCAGGGACACAGTGAACTGATACAGGGTAAAAACTGGGAGATCAGAGACACAGTGATCGGATATAGGGGAAAAACTGGGAGATCAGGGACACAGTGATCTGATATAGGGGGAAAACTGGGAGATCAGGGACACAGTGATCTGATATGGGGGAAAAACTGGGAGATCAGGGACACATTGATCTGATATAGTGGAAAAACTGGGAGATCAGGGACACAGTGATCTGATATAGGGGAAAAACTGGGAGATCAGGGACACAGTGATCTGATATAGGGGAAAAACTGGGAGATCAGGGACACAGTGATCGGATATTGGGAAAAACTGGGAGATCAGGGACACAGTGATCTTATATAGGGAAGAAACTGGGAGATTAGGGATGCAGGGGTCTGAAATAGGGAGAAGCTGGGAGATGAGAGACAGAGGGAATTTGATATAGGAATAATGCGTTCCACAAACATCCCACTCCCCCCACCACCGACACTCAGTAGCAGCAGTGTGTACCATCTACAAGATGCACTGCAGAGATTCACCAAAGATCCTCAGGCAGCACCTTCCAAACCCACGACCACTTCCAGCTAGAAGGACAAGGGCAGAAAATATGTTGACTTTTCCTTCACTGTTGCTGGTTCAAAATCTTGGAATTCGCTCCCTAAGGGCATTGTGGGTCAACCCACTGCAGGAGGACTACAGCGGGTCAGGAAGGCAGCTCACCCCCACCTTCTCAAGGGGGCAACCATGGAAGGGCAAGAAATGCTGGGCCCGGCTAGTGACCCCCATATCCCACAAACGAATAGGAAAAAAAAGTCACTGGAGATCAGGGATACAGGGATCTGATAGCAGAGTAATCACTGGAGATCAGGTAGACAGGGATCTGATAGTGGAGTAATCACTGGCGATCAGGTACATGGGGATTTGATAGCAGACTAATCAACGGATATCAGGGATATGAGGATCTAATACCAGAGTAATCACTGGAGATCTTGGACATGTGAATCTGATAGCAGAGTAACCACTGGAGATCAGGGTCACGGAGGTCTAATACCAGAGTAATCACAGGAGATCAGGGACACAGGGATCTGATAGCACAGTAATCACTGGCAATCAGGGACATGGGGTTTTGATAGCAGAGTAATCATTGGAGATCAGGGACCCAGGGATCAGATAGCAGACTAATCACTGGAGATCAGGGACACAGGGATCTGTTTTCAGAGTAATCATTGGAGATCAGGGATTCAGGGATCTAATACCAGAGTAATCACTCAAGATCAAGGACATGTGGATCTGATAGCAGATTAACTACTAGAGATCACTGACATGGAGATCTAATACCAGTGTAATCACTGGAGATAGGGACACAGGGATCTGATAGTACAGTAATCACTGGAGATCAGGGATATGGGATCTAATACCAGAGTAATCATTGGAGATCAGGGATACGGGGATCTGATAGCAGACTAATCACTGGAGATCAAGGACACAGGGATCTGATAGCAGATTAACTACTAGAGATCACTGACATGGAGATCTAATACCAGTGTAATCACTGGAGATAGGGACACAGGGATCTGATAGTACAGTAATCACTGGAGATCAGGGATATGGGATCTAATACCAGAGTAATCACTGGAGATCAGGGACACAGGGATCTGATTTCAGAATAATCACTGGGGATCAGGGATACAGGGATCTAATACCAGAGTAATCACTGGAGATCAGGTAGACAGGGGTCTGATAGCAGAGTAATTACTCGAGATCAGGGATATAGGGATCTGATAGCAGAGTAATCATGGAGATCAGGGATACGGGGATCTGATAGCAGAATAATCACTGGAGATCTGGCTGTTTCTACCTTTTCTGAGCAGTTGCAATAAATTTCCTTGACCATGTCCTGAAGAAATTCACCCGCTCAATAAGATCATCAACCCACGAGGCGAGAGGTTTGCACGATTCATATGAATGGAGCTGGTCAAGGCGAGAAAGAAATTTACCCGAGAGTGGGAAACGTTATTTAAACAAAAAAGTAACACGCCCTTTAACATCCTATCAATGTTTTTGTTCAGATAGAATCGTTTCTGTGGGGAAGCAGCCATTTGGCCCATCAGGTCCACTCTGACCCTCCGAACAGCATCCCATCCAGATCCACACCCCTACCCTATCCCTGGAATTACACATTTCCCATGGCTAATGCACCAAACCTGCACATCTCTGGACTGTGGGAGGAACCTGGAGCACCCGGAGGGAACCCACTCAGACACGGGGAGAATGTGTAAACTCCACACAGACAGTGGGATTGAACCTGGGTCCCTGATGCTGTGAGGCAGCAGTGCTTACCACTGAGCCACCGTGCCGCGCACATCAGTCCCATGGTGGTACACACTCCTGCACATTGCTACCATGCTCTAAGCTGCACAGCTTACATATCCCGAGGCATATCCCATCTTAAAATCCTCTCAAAATCCCTGCTACCCTTCCTGCAATGCCCATTGTAGCCCAGCATCTTCTCATTGTTCAACACTGACAAGTGGGTAAAGAATGGGTGGCATTTTATCACCATTCCACCTCATTCAGGGGCTTGTACAATCGTCAGCCAAGCTTACAAAGGGTAGCCCTCATCCTCTGGTAGCCATTCTTCATATCCAACTGGATCCTCAAACTGGAATATGACAGCTCTCAAGAATGTCTACATTATGGTATCTGGTGAAGATACCTAACATGGAGTACTGTTTATCACAGATCACTTACACATTGATGGAATGGAGCCTTTTCTATTGATGAGCCCAGCTCCATGACAAAATGGTCCTGTCAGTGTGATGTGCGCACAGTCTCTTGGATCCCACACTAAGGGAAGGATAACTAGGTTCCTGACTTCACCACAGGCCTCATCACGGGGGAAATGAGATGATGGTATCGGTAACAGCATTCATACATTTGTGAGACGACAACTGAAAGATGCTGCATAGATCCCCATTGGCTCCTTGGAGGGAGCTGGTTACATAGAAGCTCAATCCCCTTGATGGTCACTGGGGTGGGATGGTCACTGGGGTGGGATGGTCATTGGGGTGGGATAGTCACTGGGATAGGATGGTCACCTGCCCCTTCAGACCAATGACCCTTGTCCGACAACATCCTCAGTCTGTGCCAACACAGCTCCTTACTTATCTAGAGGAAATACACTGAGGATGATTGACTCTGGTTCTCCTGTATCTCCTGTTCACCCTGGGAACAGCTTTGCACCCTCTTCATGTGCAGACTGCTTGGTGTCTGGTGGAGTTTGCTGCTTGTCCTAGGCTTGATGGCCCATCTTTTACTCCTTCACTGCATCATAGCTTCAGCAATGGTAACCCCTGCTGTGACTGGTTCCACCAGTCACACCCCCAACGAACCTGGGTGAGGAATATCGGGAATATGTCCTCAGTAATGTGAGCAGTCAGTATCCCCATCACTCTTAAATGATGGTTTGACAAAGTTCTCAGTGCAGTAGGACATGGAGCACTCCAACAAGGGGATAGCTGTAAGTGGAAGTTAACATGACACTTCACTCCAATAAAACAGTACCTGCACTGTCTTGCATGGCTTAGAAAGGGTGGATGCTGGGAGGTTGTTTCCGTTAGGCAGGGAGACTAGGACCCATGGGCACAGCCTTAGAATTAGAGGGGGTAAATTTAAAACGGAAATGAGGAGACATTTCTTCAGCCAGAGAGTGGTGGTTTGTGGAACTCATTGCCACGGAGCGCAGTGGAGGCCGGGACGTTAGATGTCTTCAAGGCAGAGATCGATAAATTCTTGATCTCACAAGGAATCAAGGGCTACGGGGAGAGTGCAGGGAAGTGGAGTTGAAATGCCCGTCAGCCATGATTAAATAGGGGAGTGGACTCGATGGGCCGAATGGCCTTACTTTCTATTCCCAATTCCTCCACCTCCGCCACGTCAGCTCCCAAGATGAGGCATTCCACTCCCAAACTTCCCTGATGTCCTCCTATTTCAAGAACTGCATTTTCTACCCTCTGGTGATCGAAAATGCCCTCAACTGCATCGCTTGCATATCCCACACTTCTGCCCTCACATCCCCTTCCCCCTAACAAAAACAAAGACAGAATCCCCCGGTCCTCACATACTACCCCACCAACCTCTGTATTCAATGTATCATTCTCGGCCACTTCTGTCACCTACAATCCAACCCAACAACCAAAGATATATTTCCCTCCCCACCCCTACCTGCTTTTCATAGAGATCATGCTCTCCATGACTCCCTCGTCTGCTCCACACTTGCCATTAACCCCACCACCCTCCTCACCTTTCCTTGCAACCCCAGGACGTGGCTACACCTGCCTCCACCCCTCCCCACTCACTCTATTCAAGGCCCGAATCAAACCTTCTACATCAGACAGAGGTTCACGTGCACATGCGTCCATGTGGTCTATTGCACCTGCTGCTCCTGATGTGGCCTCCTCTACGTCGGGGAGACCAAATGTAGACTTGTGACCTCTTTTAAAAGAGCACATGCACTCTGTACTTGTCAAACAACATCACCTTCCAGTCGCAAATCATTTTAACTCCCCCTCCCACTCCCTGGGTGACATGTCCATCCTGGGCCTCCTCCAGTGTCACAGTGACATCACCCGCAAACTGGGAGAGCAGCATCTCATATTCTGCCTTGGGAACCTACAGCCTGATGGCCCAAACATGGAATTCACCAGTTTTAAAATCTCCCCACCCCCGGCCTCATCCCATGACCGACCAACCCTCCCTCCCATTCCCGCCTCCTTGACCTGACCATCTTCTTTCTCACTTATCCACCCTACCCTTCCTGCCCACCAATCTCTACTACCCCCTACCTGCATCCAACCTATCACCATACTGCCTTCCCCAGCCTGGCCCCTCCTCTCCCGGTTTATCTCCCACTTCCCCCACCCCTCCCCCATTTCTGAAGAAGGCTCCTGACCCAGAACGTTAACTTTCCTTGCTCCACTGATGCTGTTCCTCCAGCTCCACACTGTGTTGGTTCCATCATGTTCAAGCCTGGTCTGTGTAATATTTATTGTTTCACCAAAATTAGCCACCTTACATTCTTCTGCATTAGGTTTCCCTGTTTCTCCACCAACCTGTGTCTTTTTGAAGTTTATAATCTCTGACCCAACCCCTCTGTCTTTTGCAGGTTTTATGGGTTGACCATGTCTGAACAATATGCAATACCTTACCTGCCAAAGCTTGGGCATCTTCATGCTGAGGAAGGAGTTGTAGGTCTCCTCGAGAGCATCTGTCAGGACGATCTGTCCCTTCACCGCGAGGCACAGGGAGTGGAGGGAGGAACAAACTACTGACAACAGCCGGTTAAACCGATCGATCTCCTGCCGCAGAATAGCCAGCAGTGCTGAGTTTACCAAGGAATCATAACCTGGTGAAGAGAAGGAACTGACATTGAGAAAAACGGGAAGAGGGTCAAACCCGAGGCAGCGGGCAGAGGGAGCTGCTGGTCATCAGTAATTGGGCAGGATTCCTTTGAGTTTTGCCAAGACTATGTGCAGTGACAGTGTGGGTGAGAACTAGATGTTGACCGGAATGTGATGGGTAGAGGGAGCATGGTGAAGTGAGAGAGGGAGGCTGTAGGTGAAGGTCACCCCTCATTCTTCTCAACCTGAAGACTTGGGTGCTAGTGATTCATGCACAAGGACTTTGAAACCTGTCTGTCTTTCTGCTGTTAAACAACATTCAGCTGCTCGATTCTTCCTGCTAAAGTAAATATTTTCCCACATTATATTCCACCTGCCAAGTTTTTACCCATTTTCTTAACCTGTCTATATCCTTCCGCAGATTCTCTGTATCACCCTCACCCCTCAGCCTCCCACCTGTCTCTGTATCACCCACACCCCTCACCCTCCCACCTGTCTCTGTATCACCCTCACCCCTCACCCTCCCACCTGTCTCTGTATCACCCACACCCCTCACCCTCCCACCTGTCTCTGTATCACCCACACCCCTCACCCTCCCACCTGTCTCTGTATCACCCACACCCCTCACCCTCCCACCTGTCTCTGTATCACCCACACCCCTCACCCTCCCACCTGTCTCTGTACCACCCTCACCCCTCACCCTCCCACCTGTCTCTGTATCACCCACACCCCTCACCCTCCCACCTGTCTCTGTATCACCCTCACCCCTCACCCTCCCACCTGTCTCTGTATCACCCTCACCCCTCACCCTCCCACCTGTCTCTGTATCACCCACACCCCTCACCCTCCCACCTGTCTCTGTATCACCCTCCCACCTGTCTCTGTACCACCCACACCCCTCACCCTCCCACCTGTCTCTGTATCACCCTCCCACCTGTCTCTGTACCACCCTCACCCCTCACCCTCCCACCTGTCTCTGTATCACCCACACCCCTCACCCTCCCACCTGTCTCTGTATCACCCTCACCCCTCACCCTCCCACCTGTCTCTGTATCACCCTCACCCCTCACCCTCCCACCTGTATTTGTATCACCCACAAACTTGGCCATTCTGTTCTGAGGAAGGGTCACCGGGCCTGAAACGTTAACTCTGTTTTCTCCCTCACTGATGCTGCCAGACCTGCTGAGCTTTTCCAGCAACTTTGTTTTTGTGGCCATTCACTTTCTCCACCCAAGACTTCTTTGTAAATTATTGTGGCCCCAGGAGTGATCAGTCTTCTATCAGTTAGCCGATCCTCTCTCCATGCTGACATATTACCTCCAACATCATGGGCTCTTATTAAGTCACTTAACATGTGATACCTTATCAAATGCCTTCTGAAAAGCCAAATACATTACATCCACTGCTTCCCCTTTATCTATCCTGCTTGTTACTTCCTCAAAGAATTCTGGTAGATTTGTCAGGCATGAATTTCCCATTATGAAGCCATGCTGATGCTGCTGGACCATGTTATGTGTTTCTAAATGCCCTGCTTGTTACATACTTTAGATTAGACTTGGATTTCCCAACACCTGACATTATATTGATTGGCCAATGGCTGTTTATTTTGTCTCCTTCCCTTCTTAAACAAACATTAGCAGTTTTCCAATCCTCTAGGATTTTTCCAGAATCCAACAAAGTTTGGATGATTACTTCTAATGCCTCCCTGATCTCTGTAGTTACTTCCTTTAAAATCCTGGGATACATCCCATCAGGTCCATGGGACCTATTGGACCTTAGTCTCATCCGTTTCCTTCGTATTTTTTCTTTACTGACAGTAATTATATTTATTTTATCTGCTTTTTTTTGCCCCAGGAATATTGCGTAATCTTGGAATGCTGTTAGTGTCTCCTGCTGTGAAGACAGATGCAAAATATTTATTCACTTCATGGTTCCCGATTAATATTTCCCCAGTCTCATTCTCAATTTCTTTTTGTAGATTAACTAAGCTCTTATTGTCCACCTTGATATTACTTGCATATTTACACTTAAAGTTCATCTTCTCCCTCACCTTTTCATGGTTTCTAAACTTTGAGAGGGTCAGTGCTGAGGGAGCGCCGCACTGTCAGGGGGTCAGTGCTGAGGGAGCGCTGCACTGTTGGAGGGTCAGTGCTGAGAGTGTGGGCACTGTCGGATGGTCAGTAAAAATGTCATTGGCCAGGCTCTGTTTTGTGATTGATGTAATGAAGTTTTCCTGGAATTATCTGAGGATGAGCCTGAAAGTTGTATAATGCACTCCCTGAGCCAACACTTCCCCACTGACAAACTTTGCTGAATCCTGTTGCTGGATGCACATGTGGAGGGTGTACAAGGAGTAGTGGAAGTATAAATTACATTACTTTTCTTTTTTTGATGAAAAAGCATATTGGGAGCAAATAAGACTCCCTTGATGGCAATAGCAATTTGTGGCCAAATCATTTGAAATTGCAGACTGAGTGCTGATAGCGAGTTTTGAGAAGATTTGTAGCTCAGGTTGAGGTTCTGGATGTGAGTTTGCTCGCTGAGCTGGAAGGTTAGTTTTCAGACGTTTCGTCACCATTCTAGGTAACATCATCAGTGAGCCTCCGGTGAAGCGCTGGTGTTATGTCCCGCTTTCTATTTATGTGACACGCATAGGTTTCCTTGGATGGGTGATGTCATTCCCTGTGTTGGTGATGTCATTTCCTGTTCTTTTTCTCAGAGGATGGTAGATTGGCTCCAAATCCATGTGTTTGTTGATGGAGTTCCGGTTGGAATGCCATGCTTCTAGGAATTCTCGTGCGTGTCTCTGTTTGGCTTGTCCTAGGATGGATGTGTTGTCCCAATCAAAGTGGTGTCCTTCCTCATCTGTATGTAAGGATACTAGTGATAGTGGGTCATGTCGTTTTGTGGCTAGTTGATGTTCATGTATCCTGGTGGCTAGCTTCCTAAACACTACATTGGACAAACTGGCAGGAAGCTAGCCACCAGGATACATGAACTTCAACTAGCCACAAAACAACATGACCCACTATCACTAGTATCCTTACATACAGATGAGGAAGGACACCACTTTGATTGGGACAACACATCCATCCTAGGACAAGCCAAACAGAGACACGCACGAGAATTCCTAGAAGCATGACATTCCAACCGGAACCCCATCAACAAACACATGGATTTGGAGCCAATCTACCATCCTCTGAGAAAAAGAACAGGAAATGACATCACCAACACAGGAAATGACATCACCCATCCACGGAAACCTAACCAGATAAATAGAAAGCGGGACATAACACCAGCGCTTCATCGGAGGCTCACTAATGATGTTACCTAGAATGGTGATGAAACGTCTGAAAACTAACCTTCCAGCTCAGTGAGTGCTGATCTTGAGTCAGCATAAGTGAGGCACATCTGTATGAACTGCAGATGCTGTAAATCAGGAACAAAAACAAAGTTGCTGGAAAATCTCAGCGGGGCTGACAGCATCTGTGAAGAGAAAAAACAGAGTTAATGTTTTGGGTCTGGTTGTGAGGAAGTCTCACTGAACCTGAAACATTAACTCTGTTTTTTTACCTTCACAGATGCTGCCAGACCTGCTGAGCTTTTCCTGCAACTTCAGTTTTCGTTATTAATTGAGGAACATGACCTGCTGACATTGAGGAACAATTCCTGTCTTTGGCAGTCACTCCATTCAGCCCTGTACCTCAGTGCTAGCTCATAGCTTGAATCGTGGGGATGTGGCTGGATATCTGTCCTGGAAACCTCACCTTTCACTGACTGAACGTATGTTGTCCAAGCAGGTGAAGCCAGAAGACGAGCTAAGTCTAGTAAGTTGTCATCTGAGCGATGTATCCCCTCCACTGTTTCAGGCAGCTTCTTCAGTAAACTCTCAGCTTTCTCTAACACTATTTCACCTTCACTCCTTTGCTCCCTAAAAAAAAACAATAAGGAGAAGCAGTAGGTTCTTCAACCTGTTAAAGGCTATTTTCTGAAGCTGTTACGTTAGCAAACAACTGGCTCAGGTCCAGTCCCGGCCTCTTCACACTTCACATCAAGTTCAACCTGAGACATCCAAACCCTGGTCTAAGCTGTTTCCATACTCCTTGTCCCTCTTCCCACCCTTTCTCCAAATCCCAGAATTCATCCCAGACTTGAACCAGTCCCTCAAATCGTAAAGCTTCATTGAATTTAATAACACTACTGATGAATAGTCAGTTACTGGTCAGTAACACAGTGCTGGTTAATGGTTAGTAACAGCAGCACTGGTTACCGGTCAGTAACAGTGCTAGTTAATGGTTAGTAACAGCAGCACTGGTTAATAGTTAGTAGGAGTGTACTTGTTACTAGTTAGTATCACAGTGTTAGTTAACGGTTAGTAACAGCAGCACTGGTTACCGGTCAGTAACAGTGCTAGTTAATGGTTAGTAACAGCAGCACTGGTTAATAGTTAGTAAGAGTGTGCTGGTTATTCATCAGTAATAGCACCATCAATTACTGGCTATGAACAGGGTACTGACTAAAGATCAATCATAACAGCATTGGTTAATGCTGGTTAACAACTCGTCATATTACTGGTTAATGATCGTTACTGGTTGGATTGTTGACAGTCAGTAACTGGAATATTGGCTGATTGATTTTTCTTTTCAGTCTCTTTCAGTCACTCTTACCAATACTGTTGTGGACAGATGGAACTGCAGCTGGCAGATTGGTGAGGATGAGGACAAGTATGTTTTTCCCTCTTGTTGGTTCCCTCACCACCTGCCGCAGACCCAGTCTCGCAGCTCTGTCCTTTAGGACCCGACCAGCTCTATCAGCAGTACTGCTGCCGAGCCACTCTTGGTGGTGGACACTGAAACCCCCCACCCAGAGTACATTTTGTGCACTTGCCATCCTCAGTGCTTCCTCCAAGTGTTGCTCAACACGGAGGAGAGACTGATCCATCAGCTGAGGGAGGACGGTATGGGGTAATCAGCAGGAGGTTTCCTTGTCCATGTCTAACCTGATGCCATGAGATTTCACGGGGTCTGGAGTCAATGTAGAGGACTCCCAGAGCAACTCCCTCCCACCTGTATCCCACTGTGCTGTCCCCTCTGCTGGGCCTGTCCTGCCGGTGGGACAGGGCATATCCAGGGATGGTGATGGTGGTGTCTGGGACATTGTCTGTAAGATATGATTCTGTGAGTATGGCTATGTCAGGCCAGTAAGATCAGCAGAGATAGTAGGAACTGCAGATGCTGGAGAATCAGAGATAACATGGTGTGAAGCTGGATGAACTCAACAGGTCAAGCAGCATCAGAGGAGCAGGAAAGCTGATGTTTCGGGTCTGGACCCTTCTTCAGAAATGATTCAGAAAGGGTTCAGACCCAAAATGTCAGTTTTCCTGCTCCTCTGATGCTGCTTGGCCTGCTGTGTTCATCCAGCTCCACACCTTAGTAAGAATGGGTGTTAATGAACTGGAAAGGTTTTTACAACAATTGATTAAAGTTTCCCGGTCACCATGCGGCTAGATGTTTGTTGAATTCAAATGTCACCATCTACTGAGGACATTAACCTCAGGCGTGGATTATATTTGAGTGATATACCATTGTACCATCCTCAGAGGTTTTAGCAAATCTGTGAGGTCTCAGCCCAATCCAGATGGTTTACAGTTCATTGGAACTGGTGATTGTGGGATCTGAACTCATGAGGATGATGGTGGATCCACTGATTCGTCCATGAGACACGATGACTGACCTGATTGCCTGTACCCCAGCGCTGAGCTGGGGCTCGATACTCTTGATGATGGTCATGAAGCTCTTGGCCTGATTTTCGAGGTACACATTCTCAGCATTGTCATGCATTCCGAAGATATCTGGAGAGTCACTGTCTGGCAGGGATTCGATGTAGTCGATGCACTGTAAGAAATCCATGCTCTCCGAGATAATAGAATAAACCTAATCAGATAGAGGGAGGCCACAAATAGATTCACAACAGGAGTTCACACAGCCCAACCAGCCTGTTTTACCACACAGTAGAGTTCTAGCTTGTCATCTATAGACAACGTCAATCCCGGGAAAAATATCACCAATGGTGCCTTCGCAAAATCCTGCAGGTTCCCTGGCAGGATACGCACAGCTGCGCCCATATCCTCTCCCAGACCAGAGGTACTGCTCACTGTCACACAGCTCAGCAGGGTGGCTCACATCATCCACAAGACCACCTCCCCACCACACCCCTGAAACATGCTCCCTCCTCTCAGCTCCAGGGAAACCTCCTCAAACTCTCCGGATGGGGAATGGATTGGGTTAGACCCAGGCCCCATGGTGACCCAGCCCCTGGGATGGGAATGGGGAATGGGGAATGGACTGGGTTAGACCCAGGCCCCATGGTGACCCAGGCCCTGGGATGGGAATGGGGAATGGGGAATGGATTGGGTTAGACCCAGGCCCCATGGTGACCCAGGCCCTGGGATGGGAATGGGGAATGGGGAATGGATTGGGTTAGACCCAGGCCCCATGGTGACCCAGCCCCTGGGATGGGAATGGGGAATGGATTGGGTTAGACCCAGGCCCCATGGTGACTCATCCCCTGGGATGGGAATGGGGAATAGGCTGGTTCGACCCAGGCCCCATGGTGACCCAGCCCCTGGGATGGGAATGGGGAATGGATTGGGTTAGACCCAGGCCCCATGGTGACCCAGCCCCTGGGATGGGAATGGGGAATGGCCTGGTTAGACCCAGGCACCGATCCTGGCTGACATCCCCATATTCCCACCACCCCCAGCCCACACACACACTCACACACTCACACTCTCACACTCACACTCACACAACGATGCTGTCTATGCACACAAACAGGGCTGTCCAGGTAGACCCATTGTTTCAGCCTGCTCATGCCCCACAGAACTCATCTCTTCCTACCTTGACTCAATCTTCTACCCCCGGTCCAATCCCTACCCACATACATCCATGATTCATCTGACACCTTACGCCAGTTTCAAAGCTTCCAGTTTTACTGGCTCCAGCCACCTCCTCTTTACCATGGATGTGCAATCCCTTTACACATACAGTCCCAACCAGGAGGGTCTTAGGGCTCTCTGCTTCTTCCTGGAGCAAAAACCTGAACCATCCTCACCCACCACCACCCTCCTCCACTTGGCTGAGCTTGTCCTCACCCTCAGCAACTTCTCTTTCAACTCTTCTTATTTTCTTCAGGGAAGAGGGGTTGCCATGGGTACCCGCATGGGCCCGAGTTATGCCTGTCTCTTCGTGGGGTATGTGGAACATTCCTTGTTCCAGTCCTATTCTGGCCCTCACCCACAACTCTTTCTCCGATACATCGATGATATCGTCAGGGCTGCTTCCATCTCTCGTCTGGAATTGGGAAACTTCATCAATTTCACCTCCAATTTCCACCCTGCCCTCACTTTCACCTGGTCCATCTCTGACTCCTCCCTTCCCTTCCTTGGTATTTCTGCTTCTATTTCTGGGGATAGGCTGGCCATTAATATTCATTACAAACCCACCGACTCCCACAGCTACTTGCACTATACATCCTCACATCCCACTTCCTCTAAAGTCTCCATATTCTCAGTTCCTCTGTCTCCATCGTATATGTTCAGATGAGTCCACCTTCAACAAGGGAGCCTCCGAAATGTCCACCTTCTTCCTCAACTGAGGATTCCCCAGTTCCATTGTTGACAGGGCCCTCAATCGGGTCTGACCCATCACCCGCAGTTACACCCTCGCCACTTGCCTTCCACAACAGCGATAAGGTTTCCCTTGTCCTCACCTAGTGTCCCACCAGCATCCACATCCAGAAGATCGTCAGACACCATTTCCACCACCTCCAGCAAGATACCACCAGCAGACACATATTCCTTTCCTTTCCCTTGTCTGCCTTCCGCAGGGACCATTCCCTCCGGGACACCCTGGTCCATACCACCTTCACCCCCAACACCACCCCACAGCCCTACAGCACCTTCCCCTGTAACCGGTCAGGGTGCTACACCTGCCCATTTACCTCCTCCCTCCCCAGTATCCAAGGCCCCAAACATACCTTCCAGGTGAAGCAACACATCACCTGCACTTCTCAGAATTTAGTCTACTGTATTCGCTGCTCACAATGTGGTCTCCTCCTCATTGGGAAAACGAAGCATTGACTTGGCGACCGCTTCGCAGAACATCTACGCTCTGCTCACAACAAAGACCCTGAACTACCTGTTGCCTGCCACTTTAATGTGCCACCTTGTTCCCTGGCCAACATCTCTGTCTCCAGCTTGCTGCAGTGTTCCAGCGAAGCCCAGTGCAAGCTGGAGGAACAACACCTCATTTTCCACTTGGGGACCCTACAGCCCTCCGGACTCAATATTGAGATTAATAATTTTAGGGGCTAAACTCTCCCATGTCCCAGCCCCCCACCCCACACACCAGGCCTTGTTACCACACAGCCTGCCATTACACACCCCGTGTTGTTAGTCACTAACAGTCCCCATTAATAACTATTTACCCTCCCAGCCTGATCATTAGCAACTCCTAAGTCTGTCCAACTGTCTTTCTCTCTCTTTGGGCTGTATCCTATCATTTACTCCCTGTCCCCTCCCCCTCCCCTATTTTCTACATATACACTGACATTTTCCCAGCCACCATCAGTTCTGAGAAAGGGTCACCGCACCCGAAACGTTAACTCTGTTTCTTCCTTCACAGATGCTGCTAGGCCTACTGAGCTTTTCCAGCAACTTTGTTTTTGTTCCTGACTGTGGACAGATTTGAGTGATGGAAGAGAAGGGTTTTGTCCTGATGTTAAGCTCACCCCGTCAGTGGAAAACCTGAAACCTTCGGTGAGTACATCGGGGTTGTAGAACTTGCTGAGGGTGCAGTTGAGACATCTCCTGTCCCAGTTGTCAGTGACCCGGCCTCCGTATATCACTTCTCCTGTTAAGTAGCGTAGTGCTGTCCACGGGATTTCCACCTTGTGGTGAACCAACATCTCCAGATTCAGAATGGCCACCTTATGTGGGAGAACAGAAAGATATTGTCAGGTGTAGGTTATAGCCAACCTTCAGCAGAAATCTCCACTTCCCAAAACCTTGGGCTGAAGGCTATCTGCTGCCTATTGGACCCATTACAGTCAGGCAGCTCTACCTTCTCATAGACTCCAGGCCTCTGCACAGCTCTCCCTCACTGAGCCCTGGTCCCGGTTGGTCTCTGCCTCCTGCTTCACACACCCTAAACCCCTTCCCTGTTTTCACTACATTGACCAACAGTTTGGTTCGGCTGCACAGGCCTAACTGGGTGCCTTAACCATTTACTTTAGACAATCAGAGGAAAGAGACTGGCATTGAAAAGGTGGCTTTAAGCAATCTCACACAGTGCTCTTCTTATCCGTTTGGGGAGAAGTAAAGAGTAAAAGCTTCTGCCTGTCCCATACATGTAGATGTTGGCTGTGATGTTAACCATAGACCAGTACCTGGTATGGAAATATGTACACGACAGTCACAGGCGCTTCCATGTGTTAGATACTTTGGGGGTTGGGGAGCTGGGGTTGTGATCACAGCTAGGTATTGACCGAGGAAATGTCTCCAATGGTTGATTGAGTTTGTCGAGGGGCAGCCTAGGAATGATGCGTAGTTTGATAGGATAAAGAAGGGAAACATCTGACCCATCACAGATGAGAACACTTTCTGGATCCTGAAGCTGTCCTGGAATCTGCAGCAGTACAGGCAGTGTGGTCAGAGTGGTGTTCATCCCTGATGTTTCAGTCTCCAGTGGTAACAGTCTTTGTTCACCCCTTGGACTGATGTCAGGAACTCCTGGTCTTCTCCTGAGACTCCTGGTAATGGGTTTCTGCTCCCCATTCCCCAGTCTTGCCCTAATCATGGCCCTTCCTTTGGGGGCTGACCATCTCTGCTGTGTCCAAGACCTATCTAAATCCTCTTGGCCAATGACCATGGGTCACTGCTCATGATGCTAGGGTGACCATGGTCTACTTGGCTACCTCAATGCGACGGTTGTTTATATTCTTTCAATGCTCCCTCTACACTGTCCCCATCAAACATCTCCAGGACAGGGACAGCATGGGGTTAGATACAGAGTAAAGCTCTCTCTGCACTATCGACCCCCCATCAAACATCCCCAGGACAGGGACAGCATGGGATTATATACAGAGTAACGCTCCCTCTACACTGTCCCCATCAAACATCTCCAGGATAGGGACAGCACAGGGTTAGATACAGAGTAAAGCCTCCTCTACACTGTCCCCCATCAAATATCTCCAGGGCAGGGGCAGCACAGAGATAATGGGAATTGCAGATGCTGGAGAATCTGAGATAACAAATTGTGGAGCTGGATGAACACAGCAGGCCAAGCAGCATCTTAGGAGCACAAAAGCTAACGTTTTGGGCCTGGACTTTCTGGTGAAGGGTCCAGGCCCGAAACGTCTGCTTTTGTGCTCCTAAGATGCTGCTTGGCCTGCTGTGTTCATCCAGCTCCACACTTTGTTATCAGGGACAGCATGGGGTTAGATACAGAGTAAAGCTCTCTCTGCACTGTCCCCCATCAAACATTAGCACAACAGGCACAGCACAGGGATTGATACAGAATAAAATCTCTCTTCACTGTCCTCATCAAACACACCCAGGACAGGGACAGCATTGGGTTAGATGCACAGTAAATCTCCCATTATGCTGTCCCCAACAAATTCTCCCAGAATAGATAGAGTAAGGGGTTAGCTATAGAGTAAAGCTCCCCCTACTCATTAAACCTGAAAATAATGCACCCCTACTCTTTTAAACTAAAGTGAAGCTCTCTGTTCACATTGTTCCGATCAAACATTCTCAGGACAAAGGGAGTACAGGATTAGATCTAGAGGAAAGCTTCCTCTACTCTTTTAAATTGAAATTAATGCTCTCTCTTCATTGTCCACGACAAACACTCCCATTACAGGAAGAGCACAGGATTAAATATGGAATAAAGCTGTCTTCAATCTTTTATCGAGTCATGGAGTCAGACAGCAGAGAAACAGACCCTTTGGTTCAAGCCATCCATGCTGACCAGCTATCCCAGTCTGACTGAGTCCCATTTGCCAGTATTTGGTCAACATCCCTCTAAAGCCTTCCTATTTACATGCTCATCCAGATGCGTTTTATATGTTATAATTGTACCCACCACGAAGCAGCAAACGTTGCTGAAACAGAGACTAATGAATGTTTTTGAGTGTGATTGGGTGGAGAGAATGAGCATTTCTGACTGTACGTAACAGGAATGATACTGTCTAATGAAGCAGGCTCATAGTTTATTCACTGTCCAACAGAATGACTGGGAATCACAATATGAATATTGAAATTACATGAAATATGAAACATAAATATGAATATTGAATACAAAATCCTGGATCAAGTTCTGCGAATGGATTGCAATGTTCTGAAGGAGTTGTAGCTAAGAAATGGAAGATGTGAATGATGTTATTGGTGAATTATGTTATCGAAAGGATTGAACTGGAGACTTGAGTTGGGAAGGATGTTTGGAACTGCTCATGACTTGTGCTCAAATTCTCAGTGTAGCTGTGGAGCACGTATGCCAGTTAATTACAACAGGATGTGTAGGAAATGAAGGTTCATTTTCAAAAATAGAGCCACAGTTTCTGATGGTGTTCCTGGGCAGAATGATATGTGTATTGACCCGTTAAATCCTGGGGTCACAGGGAACTCCAAAAACCCTCTCACCCTGATGAGTTACACAGGTGTAAGGCTTATAGGCACACTCCCTTGTTTAAATATTTTTGAGGATTGTCTGAAATGATCATGGAGGGGTTCCTGGAATCCTGCAGGAATTCCACATGTGCCTGGGAATTAGCCCCTGTCAGCTCTAACCCTGTCATCTTTACACATAGCAACCCCTCCTGGAGGGGTGGAGAATGCCTCCTTGTACCTACCTCCAGATCGGAAGAACTAAACTCGTAGGGGATATTCCAGCCCAAAGCTCCATACTTCTTCCTCTCCTGGATAATGGCATTGAAGAGGCACAGACTGAAGAGCAGCCTCCTCCAGCTGAGGCTCGCATTCTCCTTCATGTAGATTCTTTCTGTCACTTCCCCCAAGCCGCTGCTTCCGAAGCTGGTCAGCAGTTTGTTCTTCAGACCCTGTGGTGGTTCCACAGCCACCTTTCAAAGAGGAAAGACCCCAAGTTAGAAAGAACTTCTTCACAGACAGCCCGTACACAGCTTTCTCTCCAGCTCAGTGTCAATGGGTTATGTGTGGTGTATTTGGACTTACAGAAAGCTTTTGGTCAAGTCAGCGATAAGAGTTTAGCTTTGTTTTATATTCATTTGCAGGATGTGGGCATCACTGGCTGGGCAGCATTTATTGCCCATTCCTAATTACCCAGAGGGTTGTTAAGAGTCAACTCCATTGCTGCAGGTCTGGAGTCACCTCTAGGTCAGACCAGGTAAGGATGGCAGATTTCCTTCCTTAAAGGTCATTAGTAAGCCAAGATAACAAAGTGTGATAATAAAGTGTGGAGCTGGATGAACACAGCAGGCCAAGCAGCATCTCAGGAGCACAAAAGCTGACGTTTCGGGCCTAGACCCTTCATCAGAGAGGGGGATGGGGAGAGGGAACTGGAATAAATAGGGAGAGAGGGAGAGGCGGACCGAAGATGAAGAGAAAAGAAGATAGGTGGAGAGAAGAGTATAGGTGGGGAGGTAGGGAGGGGATAGGTCAGTCCAGGGAAGATGGACAGGTCAAGGAGTTGGGATGAGGTTAGTAGGTGGGAAATGGAGGTGCGGCTTGAGGTGGGAGGAAGGGATGGGTGAGAGGAAGAACAGGTTAGGGAGGCAGAGACAGGCTGGGCTGGTTTTGGGATGTAGTAGGTGGAGGGGAAGAGCTGGGCTGGTTGTGTGATGCAGTGGGGGAAGGGGATGAACTGGGCTGGTTTTGGGATGCAGTGGGGGAAGGGGAGATTTTGAAGCTGGTAAAGTCCACATTGATACCATTGGGCTGCAGCGTTCCCAAGCGGAATATGAGTTGCTGTTCCTGTCCATCTTCCCTGGACTGACCTATCCCCTCCCTACCTCCCCACCTATACTCTCTCCACCTATCTTCTTTTCTCTCCATCTTCAGTCTGCCTCCCCCTCTCTCCCTATTTATTCCAGTTCCCTCTCCCCATCCCCCTCTCTGATGAAGGGTCTAGGCCCGAAACGTCAGCTTTTGTGCTCCTGAGATGCTGCTTGGCCTGCTGTGTTCATCCAGCTCCACACTTTGTTATCTTGGATTCTCCAGCATCTGCAGTTCCCGTTATCTCTCATTAGTAAACCAGATGGGTTTTAATCCCTCAATTATTGACAATGGTTTCACGGTCATCATTAAACTTTTAATTCCAGATTTTTAAAAATTAATTTCTAACTGCACCATCTGCTGTGGCAGAATTCAAGCCCAGGTCCCCAGAACATTACCTGGATGCCAGGGGAGATGATGGCCCAGTGGTATTATTGTTAGAGCTATTAATCTGGAATCCCAGGTAATATCTTGGGGACCTGGTTTCAAATCTTACTATGGCAAATGGTGGAACTTGAGTTAATTTTCAGAATGTTTTATGTTTCAATGAGATCCCCTCACATCTTTCTAAACTCCATTGATCCAAACTCTCTTCCTAGGAGAGTCCTGCTATCCCCAGTACCAGCCTAGAGACCTTCCACCGCACTCCCTTGACCCTGCCTTAGGTAGGGAAGCCAAACCTGTGTGCAGTACTCCAGGTGTGTTCTCACCAAGGCCCTGGGAACAAAAAACTGGAAAAGAGTCCAATAACGACCATGAATCCACTATTCGTTGTCAGAAATATGCATTTGGTTCACCACTGTCCTTTAGGGAAGGAAACTGCCCTCCTTACCTAGTCTGGCCTACATGTGACTCCAGACCCACAGCAATGTGGTTGACTCTTAAACTGCCCTCTGGGCAATTAGGGATGGACAATAAATGATGCCTGGCTAGTGATGCCCTCATCCCATGATTGAATAGTAAAAAAGACTAGTGATGTTACCACTAGGCCCATTGCCTCCCCAACAGTGTGTAAAATTAAAGTGCATGGGAGTGGTGGGAATATACTGCCATGGATTGAGAATCAGCAGTAGGAAGAAAACAAAGAGTTTGAATTAATAGGGCTTTATCAGAGTGGAAGGTGGTGCCTAGTAGGGTCCTGCAGGAACAGTGCTGAAGCCCCCACCTGCCTGAACATACATCACCAATTTGGATGAGGGAATCACATGTAATATTAAGTTTGCTGACAACACAAAGCTAGGTGGAAGTGTGAGTGGTGAAGAGGACATAAAGAACGTGTTTTTGAATGCGGATGCTTTGGAGAGGGTGCAGAGGAGGTTCACCAGGATGTTGCCTGGTATGGAGGGCGCTAGCTATGAAGAGAGGTTGAAAAGATTAGAATTATTTTCATTAGAAAGACGGAGATTGAGGGGGGACTTCATTGAGGTCTACAAAATCATGAGGGGTATAGACAGGGTGGATAGCAAGAAGCTTTTTCCCAGAGTGGGGGACTCAATTACTAGGGGTCATGAGGTCAAAGTGAGAGGAGGAAAGTTTAAGGGAGATATGCGTGGAAAGTTCTTTACACAGAGGGTGGTGGGCGCCTGGAATGCGTTGCCAGCGGAGGTGGTAGAGACGGGCACGATAGTGCCTTTTAAGATATATTTGGACAGGTACATGGATGGGCAGGAAGCAAATGGACACAGACCGTTAGAAAATAGATGACGACAGGTTAGACAGAGGATCTTGATCGGCGCAGGGTTGGAGGGCCGAAGGGCCTGTTCCTGTGCTATAGGTTTCTTTGTTTCTTTGTTTTAGATAAGTGAGTGAGCAAACACATAATGTGGCTAAATGTGCAGGAAAACAGAAGGGCAGAGTATTATAAAAATGGTGATCTATTGGGAAGTGTGGGTGTACAAAGGGATCCAGGGATCCCCTACAGATCAATCAGTGAATGCAGACTGGCAGGCGCAGCAAGCAATTCGAAAGGCAAATGAAACATCGGCCCATCGCAGTAGGATTGGAGTTGAGAAATAGTGATGTCTTGCCGCAGTCAGACGCGGCCTTGGTGAGAACACACCTGGAGTACTCCGTACAGGATGGGTTTCCCTACCAGAGGCAGGGTAGAGGCAGTGTGGTGAGAGGGTCTCTTGGCTGATACTGGGGATGGCAGGACTTTCCTAGGAGGAGAGTTTAGCTCAATTGCGCCTGTATTCACCAGAGTTTAGAAGGATGTGAGGGGATCTCATTGAAACATAAAACATTCTGACACCAGTGGCCAGATTGGATACAGAGGATTCCAGAATGGGGCTTACAGTGACGGAACATGGTTGGTCATTTTGAAATGAGATCAGGTCAAATTTCTTCACTGAGGGGTTAATGATCTTATGGAATCTGGTATCACAAAAGGCTGAACAGTTTAAGTCACTGAATATACTGAAGCCAGAAACACACAAGACTTCTAAAGGCAAAGTGTGTCAAGGCAGAGAAGGAAGGTGGTAATGAGTAGAGGATCAGGCACAATCATGTTAAACGGCAGTGACGGTGATGATGGTGTTGGAGGCGGTGACGGTGATGGAGATGGTGACGGTGATGGTGACGGTGACGGAGATGGTGATGGTGACGGTGACGGTGATGGAGATGGTGATGGTGATGGTGATGGAGATGGTGATGGTGATGGTGACGGTGATGGAGATGGTGATGGTGATGGTGACGGTGATGGTGATGGTGATGGAGATGGTGATGGTGATGGTGATGGTGATGGTGATGGTGATGGAGATGGTGATGGAGATGGTGATGGTGATGGAGATGGTGATGGAGATGGTGACGGTGATGGAGATGGTGATGGTGATGGTGACGGTGATGGTGACGGTGACGGTGATGGTGACGGTGATGGAGATGGTGATGGTGATGGTGACGGTGATGGAGATGGTGATGGTGATGGTGATGGAGATGGTGACGGTGATGGTGATGGAGATGGTGATGGTGATGGAGATGGTGATGGTAATGGTGATGGTGATGGTGATGGTGATGGAGATGGTGACGGTGACGGTGACGGTGATGGTGACGGTGATGGTGATGGTGACGGTGATGGTGATGGTGATGGTGATGGAGATGGTGACGGTGACGGTGATGGTGATGGTGATGGTGATGGTGATGGTGATGGAGATGGTGACGGTGATGGTGATGGAGATGGTGATGGTGATGGTGATGGTGATGGTGATGGTGATGGAGATGGTGACGGTGACGGTGACGGTGATGGTGACGGTGATGGAGATGGTGACGGTGATGGTGATGGTGACGGTGATGGTGACGGTGATGGTGATGGTGATGGAGATGGTGACGGTGATGGTGACGGTGATGGTGATGGTGACGGTGATGGTGATGGTGACGGTGACGGTGATGGTGACGGTGACGGTGATGGTGACGGTGATGGTGATGGTGATGGTGATGGAGACGGTGACGGTGATGGTGACGGTGATGGTGATGGTGACGGTGACGGTGATCGTGACGGTGATGGTGATGGTGACGGTGACGGTGATGGTGACGGTGATGGTGATGGTGATGGAGATGGTGATGGAGATGGTGACGGTGATGGTGACGGTGATGGTGATGGTGATGGTGATGGTGACGGTGATGGTGACGGTGATGGAGATGGTGACGGTGATGGTGACGGTGATGGAGATGGTGATGGTGATGGTGATGGTGATGGAGATGGTGATGGAGATGCTGATGGTGACGGTGATGGTGATGGTGATGGAGATGGTGATGGTGATGGAGATGGTGACGGTGACGGTGATGGTGACGGTGATGGAGATGGTGATGGAGATGGTGATGGTGATGGTGACGGTGACGGTGATGGTGATGGTGATGGTGACGGTGATGGTGATGGTGACGGTGACGGTGACGGTGACGGTGATGGTGATGGAGATGGTGACGGTGACGGTGATGGTGACGGTGATGGTGATGGTGATGGTGATGGAGATGGAGATGGTGATGGTGATGGTGATGGTGACGGTGATGGTGATGGAGATGGTGATGGTGACGGTGATGGTGACGGTGATGGTGATGGAGATGGTGACGGTGACGGTGATGGTGATGGTGACGGTGATGGTGATGGTGACGGTGATGGTGATGGAGATGGTGATGGAGATGGTGATGGTGACGGTGATGGAGATGGTGATGGTGATGGTGACGGTGATGGAGATGGTGACGGTGATGGAGATGGTGATGGAGATGGTGACGGTGATGGTGATGGTGATGGTGACGGTGATCGTGACGGTGATGGTGATGGTGACGGTGATGGTGATGGTGATGGTGACGGTGATGGTGATGGTGATGGTGATGGAGATGGTGACGGTGACGGTGACGGTGACGGTGACGGTGACGGTGACGGTGATGGAGATGGTGATGGTGATGGTGATGGTGATGGTGATGGTGATGGTGATGGAGATGGTGATGGTGATGGTGATGGTGATGGAGATGGTGACGGTGATGGAGATGGTGATGGAGATGGTGACGGTGACGGTGATGGAGATGGTGACGGTGATGGTGATGGTGATGGTGACGGCGATGGAGATGGTGACGGTGACGGTGATGGAGATGGTGATGGTGATGGTGATGGTGAAGGTGATGGTGATGGAGATGGTGACGGTGATGGTGATGGTGATGGTGATGGTGATGGTGATGGAGATGGTGATGGTGATGGTGATGGAGATGGTGACGGTGATGGAGATGGTGACGGTGACGGTGATGGTGATGGAGATGGTGACGGTGATGGTGACGGTGATGGTGATGGTGACGGTGATGGTGATGGTGATGGTGATGGTGATGGTGACGGTGATGGTGATGGTGACGGTGACGGTGATGGTGATGGTGATGGTGATGGTGATGGAGATGGTGACGGTGATGGAGATGGTGATGGTGACGGTGATCGTGACGGTGATGGTGATGGTGACGGTGACGGTGATGGTGACGGTGATGGTGATGGTGATGGAGATGGTGATGGAGATGGTGACGGTGATGGTGACGGTGATGGTGATGGTGACGGTGATGGTGACGGTGATGGAGATGGTGACGGTGATGGTGACGGTGATGGAGATGGTGATGGTGATGGTGATGGTGATGGAGATGGTGATGGAGATGCTGATGGTGACGGTGATGGTGATGGAGATGGAGATGGTGATGGTGATGGAGATGGTGACGGTGACGGTGATGGTGACGGTGATGGAGATGGTGATGGAGATGGTGATGGAGATGGTGACGGTGACGGTGATGGTGATGGAGATGCTGATGGTGATGGTGATGGAGATGGTGATGGTGATGGAGATGGTGACGGTGATGGTGATGGTGATGGTGATGGTGACGGTGATGGAGATGGTGATGGTGATGGAGATGGTGATGGTGATGGTGATGGTGACGGTGATGGTGACGGTGATGGAGATGGTGACGGTGATGGTGATGGTGATGGTGATGGAGATGGTGATGGAGATGGAGATGGTGACGGTGATGGAGATGGTGACGGTGATGGTGATGGAGATGGTGACGGTGATGGAGATGGAGATGGAGATGGAGATGGTGATGGTGACGGTGATGGTGATGGTGATGGTGATGGTGATGGAGATGGTGATGGTGATGGAGATGGTGATGGAGATGGAGATGGAGATGGAGATGGTGATGGTGACGGTGACGGTGACGGTGACGGTGATGGTGATGGTGATGGTGATGGTGATGGAGATGGTGATGGAGATGGAGATGGTGACGGTGACGGAGACGGTGACGGTGACGGAGACGGAGATGGAGATGGTGATGGTGATGGTGATGGAGATGGTGATGGTGATGGTGATGGTGATGGTGATGGTGATGGAGATGGTGATGGTGATGGTGATGGAGATGGAGATGGAGATGGTGATGGTGACGGTGACGGTGATGGTGATGGTGATGGTGATGGAGATGGTGATGGTGATGGAGATGGTGACGGTGACGGTGATGGTGATGGTGATGGAGATGGTGATGGAGATGGAGATGGTGACGGTGACGGTGACGGTGATGGTGATGGAGATGGTGACGGTGATGGAGATGGAGATGGAGATGGAGATGGTGATGGTGACGGTGATGGAGATGGAGATGGAGATGGAGATGGAGATGGAGATGGTGACGGTGATGGAGATGGTGATGGTGATGGTGATGGTGACGGTGACGGTGATGGAGATGGTGATGGAGATGGAGATGGAGATGGTGACGGTGACGGTGATGGAGATGGTGATGGAGATGGAGATGGAGATGGTGATGGTGACGGTGATGGAGATGGTGATGGAGATGGTGATGGAGATGCTGATGGTGATGGTGATGGTGATGGTGATGGTGATGGAGATGGTGATGGTGACGGTGATGGTGATGGTGATGGAGATGGTGACGGTGATGGTGATGGTGACGGTGATGGAGATGGTGATGGAAATGGTGATGGAGATGGTGATGGAGATGCTGATGGTGATGGTGATGGTGATGGTGATGGTGATGGTGACGGTGATGGAGATGGTGATGGAGATGGTGATGGAGATGGTGATGGAGATGCTGATGGTGACGGTGATGGTGATGGTGATGGAGATGGTGATGGTGATGGTGATGGTGATGGAGATGGTGATGGAGATGGTGATGGAGATGCTGATGGTGATGGTGATGGTGACGGTGATGGAGATGGTGATGGTGATGGTGATGGAGATGGTGATGGAGATGGTGATGGTGATGGTGATGGTGATGGTGATGGAGATGGTGATGGAGATGGTGATGGAGATGGTGATGGAGATGGAGATGGTGATGGTGATGGAGATGGTGATGGAGATGGAGATGGTGATGGTGATGGAGATGGAGATGGTGATGGTGATGGTGAAGGTGATGGAGATGGTGATGGAGATGGTGATGGAGATGGTGACGGTGATGGAGATGGTGATGGAGATGGTGATGGTGATGGAGATGGTGATGGTGATGGTGACGGTGACGGTGATGGAGATGGTGATGGAGATGGTGATGGTGATGGTGATGGTGATGGTGATGGTGATGGTGACGGTGATGGAGATGGTGACGGTGATCGTGACGGTGATGGAGATGGTGACGGTGACGGTGATGGTGACGGTGATGGAGATGGTGACGGTGACGGTGACGGTGACGGTGATGGTGATGGTGATGGTGATGGTGACGGTGATGGTGACGGTGACGGTGACGGTGATGGTGATGGAGATGGTGATGGTGATGGAGATGGTGACGGTGATGGAGATGGTGACGGTGATGGAGATGGTGATGGTGATGGAGATGGTGACGGTGATGGTGACGGTGATGGAGATGGTGACGGTGATGGAGATGGTGATGGTGATGGAGATGGTGATGGTGATGGAGATGGTGACGGTGATGGTGATGGAGATGGTGACGGTGATGGTGACGGTGATGGAGATGGTGACGGTGATGGAGATGGTGATGGTGATGGAGATGGTGACGGTGATGGTGACGGTGATGGAGATGGTGACGGTGATGGAGATGGTGACGGTGATGGAGATGGTGACGGTGATGGTGATGGAGATGGTGACGGTGATGGTGACGGTGATGGAGATGGTGAAGGTGATGGAGATGGTGATGGTGATGGTGATGGAGATGGTGACGGTGATGGTGATGGAGATGGTGACGGTGATGGAGAAGGTGACGGTGATGGAGATGGTGACGGTGACGGAGATGGTGATGGTGATGGAGATGGTGACGGTGATGGAGATGGTGATGGTGATGGAGATGGTGACGGTGATGGTGACGGTGATGGAGATGGTGACGGTGATGGAGATGGTGACGGTGATGGAGATGGTGACGGTGATGGAGATGGTGATGGTGATGGAGATGGTGACGGTGATGGTGACGGTGACGGTGATGGAGATGGTGATGGTGATGGAGATGGTGACGGTGATGGTGATGGAGATGGTGACGGTGATGGTGACGGTGATGGAGATGGTGATGGTGATGGTGATGGAGATGGTGACGGTGATGGTGATGGTGATGGAGATGGTGACGGTGATGGAGATGGTGACGGTGATGGAGATGGTGATGGTGATGGAGATGGTGACGGTGATGGTGATGGAGATGGTGACGGTGATGGTGACGGTGATGGAGATGGTGACGGTGATGGAGATGGTGATGGTGATGGTGATGGAGATGGTGACGGTGATGGTGACGGTGATGGAGATGGTGACGGTGATGGAGATGGTGACGGTGATGGTGATGGTGACGGTGATGGAGATGGTGACGGTGATGGTGACGGTGATGGAGATGGTGACGGTGATGGAGATGGTGATGGTGATGGAGATGGTGATGGTGGTGGAGATGGTGACGGTGATGGTGATGGAGATGGTGACGGTGATGGTGCCGGTGATGGAGATGGTGACGGTGATGGAGATGGTGATGGTGATGGTGATGGAGATGGTGACGGTGATGGTGACGGTGATGGAGATGGTGACGGTGATGGAGATGGTGACGGTGATGGAGATGGTGACGGTGACGGAGATGGTGATGGTGATGGAGATGGTGACGGTGATGGAGATGGTGATGGTGATGGAGATGGTGACGGTGATGGTGACGGTGATGGAGATGGTGACGGTGATGGAGATGGTGACGGTGATGGAGATGGTGACGGTGATGGAGATGGTGATGGTGATGGAGATGGTGACGGTGATGGTGACGGTGACGGTGATGGAGATGGTGATGGTGATGGAGATGGTGACGGTGATGGTGATGGAGATGGTGACGGTGATGGTGACGGTGATGGAGATGGTGATGGTGATGGTGATGGAGATGGTGACGGTGATGGTGATGGTGATGGAGATGGTGACGGTGATGGAGATGGTGACGGTGATGGAGATGGTGATGGTGATGGAGATGGTGACGGTGATGGTGATGGAGATGGTGACGGTGATGGTGACGGTGATGGAGATGGTGACGGTGATGGAGATGGTGATGGTGATGGTGATGGAGATGGTGACGGTGATGGTGACGGTGATGGAGATGGTGACGGTGATGGAGATGGTGACGGTGATGGTGATGGTGACGGTGATGGAGATGGTGACGGTGATGGTGACGGTGATGGAGATGGTGACGGTGATGGAGATGGTGATGGTGATGGAGATGGTGATGGTGGTGGAGATGGTGACGGTGATGGTGATGGAGATGGTGACGGTGATGGTGACGGTGATGGAGATGGTGACGGTGATGGAGATGGTGATGGTGATGGTGATGGAGATGGTGACGGTGATGGTGACGGTGATGGAGATGGTGACGGTGATGGAGATGGTGACGGTGATGGTGATGGTGACGGTGATGGAGATGGTGACGGTGATGGTGACGGTGATGGAGATGGTGACGGTGATGGAGATGGTGACGGTGATGGTGATGGAGATGGTGATGGAGATGGTGATGGAGATGGTGATGGTGATGGAGATGGTGATGGTGATGGTGATGGTGATGGAGATGGTGATGGAGATGGTGATGGAGATGGTGACGGTGATGGAGATGGTGATGGAATTGGTGATGGTGATGGAGATGGTGATGGTGATGGTGACGGTGACGGTGATGGAGATGGTGATGGAGATGGTGATGGTGATGGTGATGGTGATGGTGATGGTGATGGTGATGGTGACGGTGATGGAGATGGTGACGGTGATCGTGATGGTGATGGAGATGGTGACGGTGACGGTGATGGTGACGGTGATGGAGATGGTGACGGTGACGGTGACGGTGACGGTGACGGTGATGGTGATGGTGATGGTGACGGTGACGGTGACGGTGACGGTGATGGTGATGGAGATGGTGATGGTGATGGTGATGATGATGGTGACGGTGATGGAGATGGTGATGGTGATGGAGATGGTGACGGTGATGGAGATGGTGACGGTCATGGTGACGGTGATGGAGATGGTGACGGTGATGGAGATGGTGATGGTGATGGAGATGGTGATGGTGATGGAGATGGTGACGGTGATGGTGACGGTGATGGAGATGGTGACGGTGATGGAGATGGTGATGGTGATGGAGATGGTGATGGTGATGGAGATGGTGACGGTGATGGTGATGGAGATGGTGACGGTGATGGTGACGGTGATGGAGATGGTGACGGTGATGGAGATGGTGATGGTGATGGTGATGGAGATGGTGACGGTGATGGTGACGGTGATGGAGATGGTGACGGTGATGGAGATGGTGACGGTGATGGTGATGGTGACGGTGATGGAGATGGTGACGGTGATGGTGATGGTGATGGTGATGGAGATGGTGATGGTGATGGTGACGGTGATGGTGACGGTGATGGAGATGGTGATGGTGACGGTGATGGAGATGGTGATGGAGATGGTGACGGTGATGGAGATGGTGACGGTGATGGAGATGGTGATGGAGATGGTGACGGTGATGGAGATGGTGATGGTGATGGAGATGGTGATGGTGATGTTGACGGTGACGGTGATGGAGATGGAGATGGTGATGGTGATGGTGACGGTGATGGTGATGGAGATGGTGATGGTGATGGAGATGGTGATGGTGATGGTGACGGTGACGGTGATGGAGATGGTGACGGTGATGGAGATGGTGATGGAGATGGTGATGGTGATGGAGATGGTGATGGTGACGGTGATGGAGATGGTGATGGAGATGGTGATGGTGATGGAGATGGTGATGGTGACGGTGATGGTGATGGAGATGGTGATGGTGACGGTGATCGTGACGGTGATGGAGATGGTGACGGTGACGGTGATGGTGACGGTGATGGAGATGGTGACGGTGATGGTGACGGTGATGGAGATGGTGACGGTGATGGAGATGGTGATGGAGATGGTGATGGTGATGGTGATGGCGATGGTGATGGTGATGGTGATGGAGATGGAGATGGTGACGGTGATGGAGATGGTGATGGAGATGGTGATGGTGATGGTGATGGTGATGGTGATGGTGACGGTGACGGTGATGGAGATGGTGATGGTGACGGTGATCGTGACGGTGATGGAGATGGTGATGGTGATGGAGATGGTGATGGAGATGGAGATGGTGACGGTGATGGAGATGGTGATGGTGATGGTGATGGTGATGGAGATGGTGATGGTGATGGTGATGGAGATGGAGATGGTGACGGTGATGGAGATGGTGATGGAGATGGTGATGGTGATGGTGATGGTGATGGTGATGGTGATGGTGATGGTGACGGTGATGGAGATGGTGACGGTGATCGTGACGGTGATGGAGATGGTGATGGTGATGGTGACGGTGACGGTGATGGAGATGGTGATGGAGATGGTGACGGTGACGGTGACGGTGACGGTGACGGTGATGGTGATGGTGACGGTGACGGTGACGGTGATGGTGACGGTGACGGTGACGGTGACGGTGATGGTGACGGTGATGGTGATGGTGACGGTGATGGAGATGGTGACGGTGATGGTGACGGTGATGGAGATGGTGACGGTGATGGAGATGGTGATGGTGATGGAGATGGTGATGGTGATGGAGATGGTGACGGTGATGGTGATGGTGATGGTGACGGTGACGGTGACGGTGATGGTGACGGTGACGGTGATGGTGATGGTGATGGTGATGGTGACGGTGATGGAGATGGTGATGGTGATGGAGATGGTGATGGTGATGGAGATGGTGATGGTGATGGAGATGGTGATGGAGATGGTGACGGTGATGGTGACGGTGATGGTGACGGTGATGGTGACGGTGATGGTGATGGTGATGGTGACGGTGATGGAGATGGTGACGGTGATGGAGATGGTGATGGTGATGGAGATGGTGATGGTGATGGAGATGGTGACGGTGATGGTGATGGTGATGGAGATGGTGACGGTGATGGTGACGGTGATGGAGATGGTGATGGTGATGGTGATGGAGATGGTGATGGAGATGGTGACGGTGATGGAGATGGTGACGGTGATGGTGATGGTGATGGAGATGGTGATGGTGATGGAGATGGTGATGGTGATGTAGATGGTGACGGTGATGGTGACGGTGATGGAGATGGTGACGGTGATGGTGATGGTGACGGTGATGGAGATGGTGATGGTGATGATGATGGTGATGGTGATGGTGATGGTGACGGTGATGGAGATGGTGATGGTGATGGTGATGGTGATGGTGACGGTGACGGTGATGGTGATGGTGATGGTGATGGTGACGGTGATGGAGATGGTGACGGTGATGGTGACGGTGATGGAGATGGTGACGGTGATGGAGATGGTGATGGTGATGGTGATGGAGATGGTGACGGTGATGGAGATGGTGACGGTGATGGTGATGGTGATGGAGATGGTGAAGGTGATGGTGATGGTGATGGAGATGGTGACGGTGATGGTGATGGTGACGGTGATGGAGATGGTGACGGTGACGGTGATGGTGATGGAGATGGTGATGGTGATGGAGATGGTGATGGTGATGGTGACGGTGATGGTGATGGTGACGGTGATGGAGATGGTGATGGTGACGGTGATGGTGATGGTGACGGTGATGGAGATGGTGACGGTGACGGAGATGGTGATGGAGATGGTGATGGTGATGGTGACGGTGATGGTGATGGTGACGGTGATGGTGATGGTGACGGTGATGGAGATGGTGATGGAGATGGTGATGGTGATGGTGACGGTGATGGTGATGGTGACGGTGATGGTGATGGTGACGGTGATGGAGATGGTGATGGAGACGGTGATGGTGATGGAGATGGAGATGGTGATGGTGATGGTGATGGTGACGGTGATGGAGATGGTGATGGTGATGGTGATGGTGATGGTGATGGTGATGGTGATGGAGATGGTGATGGAGATGGTGATGGTGATGGAGATGGTGATGGTGATGGTGACGGTGACGGTGATGGAGATGGTGATGGTGATGGTGATGGTGATGGTGACGGTGATGGAGATGGTGATGGTGATGGTGATGGAGATGGTGACGGTGATGGAGATGGTGATGGTGACGGTGATGGTGACGGTGATGGAGATGGTGACGGTGATGGAGATGGTGATGGTGATGGTGATGGTGATGGTGACGGTGATGGAGATGGTGATGGAGATGGTGACGGTGATGGAGATGGTGATGGTGATGGAGATGGTGATGGTGATGGAGATGGTGATGGAGATGGAGATGGTGACGGTGATGGTGATGGTGACGGTGATGGAGATGGTGATGGAGATGGTGACGGTGATGGAGATGGTGATGGTGATGGAGATGGTGATGGTGATGGAGATGGTGATGGTGATGGAGATGGTGATGGAGATGGTGATGGTGATGGAGATGGTGATGGTGATGGAGATGGTGATGGAGATGGAGATGGTGATGGAGATGGTGACGGTGATGGAGATGGTGATGGAGATGGAGATGGTGATGGAGATGGAGATGGTGATGGAGATGGTGACGGTGATGGAGATGGTGATGGTGACGGTGACGGTGACGGTGATGGAGATGGAGATGGTGATGGTGATGGTGATGGTGATGGAGATGGTGATGGTGATGGTGACGGTGACGGTGATGGAGATGGAGATGGTGATGGAGATGGAGATGGTGATGGTGATGGTGATGGAGATGGAGATGGTGATGGAGATGGTGATGGTGACGGTGACGGAGATGGTGATGGAGATGGTGATGGTGATGGGGATGGTGATGGAGATGGAGATGGTGATGGTGATGGTGATGGAGATGGAGATGGTGATGGAGATGGTGATGGTGATGGTGATGGAGATGGTGATGGTGATGGTGATGGTGATGGTGACGGTGATGGAGATGGTGACGGTGATGGTGACGGTGACGGTGATGGTGATGGAGATGGTGACGGTGATGGTGACGGTGATGGTGATGGTGATGGTGATGGTGATGGTGACGGTGATGGAGATGGTGACGGTGATGGAGATGGTGATGGTGATGGTGACGGTGATGGTGATGGTGATGGAGATGGTGACAGTGATGGAGATGGTGACGGTGATGGAGATGGTGATGGAGATGGTGACGGTGATGGTGATGGTGATGGTGATGGTGATGGTGATGGTGATGGAGATGGTGATGGAGATGGTGATGGTGATGGTGACGGTGACGGTGAGGGTGATGGTGATGGTGATGGTGATGGTGATGGTGACGGTGATGGAGATGGTGACGGTGACGGTGACGGTGATGGTGACGGTGATGGAGATGGTGACGGTGATGGAGATGGTGATGGAGATGGTGATGGTGATGGAGATGGTGACGGTGATGGAGATGGTGACGGTGATGGAGATGGTGATGGAGATGGTGATGGTGATGGAGATGGTGATGGAGATGGTGACGGTGATGGAGATGGTGATGGTGATGGTGATGGTGATGGTGATGGTGATGGTGATGGAGATGGTGATGGTGATGGAGATGGTGATGGTGATGGTGACGGTGACGGTGATGGAGATGGAGATGGTGATGGTGATGGTGATGGTGATGGAGATGGAGATGGTGATGGTGACGGTGATCGTGACGGTGATGGTGATGGTGACGGTGATGGTGATGGTGATGGTGACGGTGATGGTGATGGTGATGGTGATGGAGATGGTGATGGTGATGGTGATGGTGACGGTGACGGTGATGGTGATGGAGATGGTGATGGTGATGGAGATGGTGATGGTGACGGTGACGGTGATGGTGATGGAGATGGTGATGGTGATGGAGATGGTGATGGTGATGGTGATGGTGACGGTGATGGAGATGGTGATGGAGATGGTGATGGTGATGGAGATGGTGATGGTGATGGAGATGGTGACGGTGATGGTGACGGTGATGGTGATGGAGATGGTGATGGTGATGGAGATGGTGATGGTGATGGTGACGGTGACGGTGATGGAGATGGTGATGGAGATGGTGATGGTGATGGTGATGGTGATGGTGATGGTGACGGTGATGGAGAGGGTGACGGTGGTCGTGACGGTGATGGAGATGGTGACGGTGACGGTGATGGTGACGGTGATGGAGATGGTGACGGTGACGGTGACGGTGACGGTGATGGTGATGGTGATGGTGACGGTGACGGTGACGGTGACGGTGATGGTGATGGTGATGGAGATGGTGATGGTGATGGTGATGATGATGGTGACGGTGATGGAGATGGTGATGGTGATGGAGATGGTGACGGTGATGGAGATGGTGACGGTCATGGTGACGGTGATGGAGATGGTGACGGTGATGGAGATGGTGACGGTGATGGAGATGGTGATGGTGATGGAGATGGTGATGGTGATGGAGATGGTGACGGTGATGGTGACGGTGATGGAGATGGTGACGGTGATGGAGATGGTGATGGTGATGGAGATGGTGATGGTGATGGTGACGGTGATGGAGATGGTGATGGAGATGGTGACGGTGATGGTGACGGTGATGGAGATGGTGATGGTGATGGTGATGGAGATGGTGACGGTGATGGTGACGGTGATGGAGATGGTGACGGTGATGGAGATGGTGACGGTGATGGTGATGGTGACGGTGATGGAGATGGTGACGGTGATGGTGATGGTGATGGAGATGGTGATGGTGATGGTGACGGTGATGGTGATGGTGACGGTGATGGAGATGGTGATGGTGACGGTGATGGAGATGGTGATGGAGATGGTGACGGTGATGGTGACGGTGATGGTGACGGTGATGGAGATGGTGACGGTGATGGAGATGGTGACGGTGATGGAGATGGTGATGGAGATGGTGACGGTGATGGAGATGGTGATGGTGATGGAGATGGTGATGGTGATGGTGACGGTGACGGTGATGGAGATGGAGATGGTGATGGTGACGGTGATGGTGATGGAGATGGTGATGGTGATGGAGATGGTGATGGTGATGGTGACGGTGACGGTGATGGAGATGGTGACGGTGATGGAGATGGTGATGGAGATGGTGATGGTGATGGAGATGGTGACGGTGACGGTGATGGAGATGGTGATGGAGATGGTGATGGTGATGGAGATGGTGATGGTAACGGTGATCGTGACGGTGATGGAGATGGTGACGGTGACGGTGATGGTGACGGTGATGGAGATGGTGACGGTGATGGTGACGGTGATGGAGATGGTGACGGTGATGGAGATGGTGATGGAGATGGTGATGGTGATGGTGATGGTGATGGCGATGGTGATGGTGATGGTGATGGAGATGGAGATGGTGACGGTGATGGAGATGGTGATGGAGATGGTGATGGTGATGGTGATGGTGATGGTGATGGTGACGGTGACGGTGATGGAGATGGTGATGGTGATGGTGACGGTGATGGTGATGGAGATGGTGATGGTGACGGTGATCGTGACGGTGATGGAGATGGTGATGGTGATGGAGATGGTGATGGAGATGGAGATGGTGACGGTGATGGAGATGGTGATGGTGATGGTGATGGTGATGGAGATGGTGATGGTGATGGTGATGGAGATGGAGATGGTGACGGTGATGGAGATGGTGATGGAGATGGTGATGGTGATGGTGATGGTGATGGTGATGGTGATGGTGATGGTGACGGTGATGGAGATGGTGACGGTGATCGTGACGGTGATGGAGATGGTGATGGTGATGGTGACGGTGACGGTGATGGAGATGGTGATGGAGATGGTGACGGTGACGGTGACGGTGATGGTGATGGTGATGGTGATGGTGACGGTGACGGGGACGGTGATGGTGACGGTGACGGTGATGGTGATGGTGACGGTGATGGTGACGGTGATGGAGATGGTGATGGTGATGGTGACGGTGATGGAGATGGTGACGGTGATGGTGACGGTGATGGAGATGGTGACGGTGATGGAGATGGTGATGGTGATGGAGATGGTGATGGTGATGGAGATGGTGACGGTGATGGTGATGGTGATGGTGACGGTGACGGTGACGGTGACGGTGACGGTGATGGTGACGGTGATGGAGATGGTGATGGTGATGGAGATGGTGATGGTGATGGAGATGGTGATGGTGATGGAGATGGTGACGGTGACGGTGACGGTGATGGAGATGGTGATGGTGACGGTGATGGTGATGGTGATGGTGACGGTGATGGTGATGGTGATGGAGATGGTGATGGAGATGGTGACGGTGATGGTGACGGTGATGGTGATGGTGATGGTGACGGTGATGGTGACGGTGATGGAGATGGTGACGGTGATGGTGACGGTGATGGAGATGGTGATGGTGATGGTGATGGTGATGGAGATGGTGATGGAGATGCTGATGGTGACGGTGATGGTGATGGTGATGGAGATGGTGATGGTGATGGAGATGGTGACGGTGACGGTGATGGTGACGGTGATGGAGATGGTGATGGAGATGGTGATGGAGATGGTGACGGTGACGGTGATGGTGATGGAGATGCTGATGGTGATGGTGATGGAGATGGTGATGGTGATGGAGATGGTGACGGTGATGGTGATGGTGATGGTGATGGTGATGGTGACGGTGATGGAGATGGTGATGGTGATGGAGATGGTGATGGTGATGGTGATGGTGACGGTGATGGTGACGGTGATGGAGATGGTGACGGTGATGGTAATGGTGATGGTGATGGAGATGGTGATGGAGATGGAGATGGTGACGGTGATGGAGATGGTGACGGTGATGGTGATGGAGATGGTGACGGTGATGGAGATGGAGATGGAGATGGAGATGGTGATGGTGACGGTGACGGTGATGGTGATGGTGATGGTGATGGAGATGGTGATGGTGATGGAGATGGAGATGGAGATGGTGATGGTGATGGTGATGGAGATGGTGATGGTGATGGTGATGGTGATGGTGATGGTGATGGAGATGGTGATGGTGATGGTGATGGAGATGGAGATGGAGATGGTGATGGTGACGGTGACGGTGATGGTGATGGTGATGGTGATGGAGATGGTGATGGTGATGGAGATGGTGACGGTGATGGTGATGGTGATGGTGATGGAGATGGTGATGGAGATGGAGATGGTGACGGTGACGGTGATGGTGATGGTGATGGAGATGGTGACGGTGATGGAGATGGAGATGGAGATGGAGATGGTGATGGTGACGGTGATGGAGATGGAGATGGAGATGGAGATGGAGATGGAGATGGTGATGGTGATGGAGATGGTGATGGTGATGGTGATGGTGACGGTGACGGTGATGGAGATGGTGATGGAGATGGAGATGGAGATGGTGACGGTGACGGTGATGGAGATGGTGATGGAGATGGAGATGGTGATGGTGACGGTGATGGAGATGGTGATGGAGATGGTGATGGAGATGCTGATGGTGATGGTGATGGTGATGGTGATGGTGATGGAGATGGTGATGGTGACGGTGATGGTGATGGTGATGGAGATGGTGACGGTGATGGTGATGGTGACGGTGATGGAGATGGTGATGGAAATGGTGATGGAGATGGTGATGGAGATGCTGATGGTGATGGTGATGGTGATGGTGATGGTGATGGTGATGGTGACGGTGATGGAGATGGTGATGGAGATGGTGATGGAGATGGTGATGGAGATGCTGATGGTGACGGTGATGGTGATGGTGATGGAGATGGTGATGGTGATGGTGATGGTGATGGTGATGGAGATGGTGATGGAGATGGTGATGGAGATGCTGATGGTGATGGTGATGGTGACGGTGATGGAGATGGTGATGGTGATGGTGATGGAGATGGTGATGGAGATGGTGATGGTGATGGTGATGGTGATGGTGATGGAGATGGTGATGGAGATGGTGATGGAGATGGAGATGGTGATGGTGATGGAGATGGTGATGGAGATGGAGATGGTGATGGTGATGGAGATGGAGATGGTGATGGTGATGGTGATGGTGATGGAGATGGTGATGGAGATGGTGATGGAGATGGTGACGGTGATGGAGATGGTGATGGAGATGGTGATGGTGATGGAGATGGTGATGGTGATGGTGACGGTGACGGTGATGGAGATGGTGATGGAGATGGTGATGGTGATGGTGATGGTGATGGTGATGGTGATGGTGACGGTGATGGAGATGGTGACGGTGATCGTGACGGTGATGGAGATGGTGACGGTGACGGTGATGGTGACGGTGATGGAGATGGTGACGGTGATGGAGATGGTGATGGAGATGGTGATGGTGATGGTGATGGTGATGGCGATGGTGATGGTGATGGTGATGGAGATGGAGATGGTGACGGTGATGGAGATGGTGATGGAGATGGTGATGGTGATGGTGATGGTGATGGTGATGGTGACGGTGATGGAGATGGTGATGGTGATGGTGACGGTGATGGTGATGGAGATGGTGATGGTGACGGTGATCGTGACGGTGATGGAGATGGTGATGGTGATGGAGATGGTGATGGAGATGGAGATGGTGACGGTGATGGAGATGGTGATGGTGATGGTGATGGTGATGGAGATGGTGATGGTGATGGTGATGGAGATGGAGATGGTGACGGTGATGGAGATGGTGATGGAGATGGTGATGGTGATGGTGATGGTGATGGTGATGGTGATGGTGATGGTGACGGTGATGGAGATGGTGACGGTGATCGTGACGGTGATGGAGATGGTGATGGTGATGGTGACGGTGACGGTGATGGAGATGGTGATGGAGATGGTGACGGTGACGGTGACGGTGATGGTGATGGTGATGGTGATGGTGACGGTGACGGTGACGGTGATGGTGACGGTGACGGTGACGGTGACGGTGATGGTGATGGTGACGGTGATGGTGACGGTGATGGAGATGGTGATGGTGATGGTGACGGTGATGGAGATGGTGACGGTGATGGTGACGGTGATGGAGATGGTGACGGTGATGGAGATGGTGATGGTGATGGAGATGGTGATGGTGATGGAGATGGTGACGGTGATGGTGATGGTGATGGTGACGGTGACGGTGACGGTGACGGTGACGGTGACGGTGATGGTGATGGTGACGGTGATGGAGATGGTGATGGTGATGGAGATGGTGATGGTGATGGAGATGGTGATGGTGATGGAGATGGTGACGGTGACGGTGACGGTGATGGAGATGGTGATGGTGACGGTGATGGTGATGGTGATGGTGACGGTGATGGTGATGGTGATGGAGATGGTGATGGAGATGGTGACGGTGATGGTGACGGTGATGGTGATGGTGATGGTGACGGTGATGGTGACGGTGATGGAGATGGTGACGGTGATGGTGACGGTGATGGAGATGGTGATGGTGATGGTGATGGTGATGGAGATGGTGATGGAGATGCTGATGGTGACGGTGATGGTGATGGTGATGGAGATGGTGATGGTGATGGAGATGGTGACGGTGACGGTGATGGTGACGGTGATGGAGATGGTGATGGAGATGGTGATGGAGATGGTGACGGTGACGGTGATGGTGATGGAGATGCTGATGGTGATGGTGATGGAGATGGTGATGGTGATGGAGATGGTGACGGTGATGGTGATGGTGATGGTGATGGTGATGGTGACGGTGATGGAGATGGTGATGGTGATGGAGATGGTGATGGTGATGGTGATGGTGACGGTGATGGTGACGGTGATGGAGATGGTGACGGTGATGGTAATGGTGATGGTGATGGAGATGGTGATGGAGATGGAGATGGTGACGGTGATGGAGATGGTGACGGTGATGGTGATGGAGATGGTGACGGTGATGGAGATGGAGATGGAGATGGAGATGGTGATGGTGACGGTGACGGTGATGGTGATGGTGATGGAGATGGTGATGGTGATGGAGATGGTGATGGAGATGGAGATGGAGATGGAGATGGTGATGGTGACGGTGACGGTGACGGTGACGGTGATGGTGATGGTGATGGTGATGGAGATGGTGATGGAGATGGAGATGGTGACGGTGACGGAGACGGTGACGGTGATGGTGATGGAGATGGAGATGGAGATGGTGATGGTGATGGTGATGGAGATGGTGATGGTGATGGTGATGGTGATGGTGATGGAGATGGTGATGGTGATGGTGATGGAGATGGAGATGGAGATGGTGATGGTGACGGTGACGGTGACGGTGACGGTGATGGTGATGGAGATGGTGATGGTGATGGAGATGGTGACGGTGATGGTGATGGTGATGGTGATGGAGATGGTGATGGAGATGGAGATGGTGACGGTGACGGTGATGGTGATGGTGATGGAGATGGTGACGGTGATGGAGATGGAGATGGAGATGGAGATGGTGATGGTGACGGTGATGGAGATGGAGATGGAGATGGAGATGGAGATGGAGATGGTGATGGTGATGGAGATGGTGATGGTGATGGTGATGGTGACGGTGACGGTGATGGAGATGGTGATGGAGATGGAGATGGAGATGGTGACGGTGACGGTGATGGAGATGGTGATGGAGATGGAGATGGTGATGGTGACGGTGATGGAGATGGTGATGGAGATGGTGATGGAGATGCTGATGGTGATGGTGATGGTGATGGTGATGGTGATGGAGATGGTGATGGTGACGGTGATGGTGATGGTGATGGAGATGGTGACGGTGATGGTGATGGTGACGGTGATGGAGATGGTGATGGAAATGGTGATGGAGATGGTGATGGAGATGCTGATGGTGATGGTGATGGTGATGGTGATGGTGATGGTGATGGTGACGGTGATGGAGATGGTGATGGAGATGGTGATGGAGATGGTGATGGAGATGCTGATGGTGACGGTGATGGTGATGGTGATGGAGATGGTGATGGGGATGGTGATGGTGATGGTGATGGAGATGGTGATGGAGATGGTGATGGAGATGCTGATGGTGATGGTGATGGTGACGGTGATGGAGATGGTGATGGTGATGGTGATGGAGATGGTGATGGAGATGGTGATGGTGATGGTGATGGAGATGGTGATGGAGATGGTGATGGAGATGGTGATGGAGATGGAGATGGTGATGGTGATGGAGATGGTGATGGAGATGGAGATGGTGATGGTGATGGTGATGGAGATGGTGATGGAGATGGTGATGGAGATGGTGACGGTGATGGAGATGGTGATGGAGATGGTGATGGTGATGGAGATGGTGATGGTGATGGTGACGGTGACGGTGATGGAGATTCTGATGGAGATGGTGATGGTGATGGTGATGGTGATGGTGATGGTGATGGTGACGGTGATGGAGATGGTGACGGTGATCGTGACGGTGATGGAGATGGTGACGGTGACGGTGATGGTGACGGTGATGGAGATGGTGACGGTGACGGTGACGGTGATGGTGATGGTGATGGTGATGGTGACGGTGATGGTGACGGTGACGGTGACGGTGATGGTGATGGAGATGGTGATGGTGATGGAGATGGTGACGGTGATGGAGATGGTGACGGTGATGGAGATGGTGACGGTGATGGAGATGGTGATGGTGATGGAGATGGTGACGGTGATGGTGACGGTGATGGAGATGGTGACGGTGATGGAGATGGTGATGGTGATGGAGATGGTGATGGTGATGGAGATGGTGACGGTGATGGTGATGGAGATGGTGACGGTGATGGTCACGGTGATGGAGATGGTGACGGTGATGGAGATGGTGATGGTGATGGAGATGGTGACGGTGATGGTGACGGTGATGGAGATGGTGACGGTGATGGAGATGGTGACGGTGATGGAGATGGTGACGGTGATGGTGATGGAGATGGTGACGGTGATGGTGACGGTGATGGAGATGGTGACGGTGATGGAGATGGTGATGGTGATGGTGATGGAGATGGTGACGGTGATGGTGATGGAGATGGTGACGGTGATGGAGATGGTGACGGTGATGGAGATGGTGACGGTGACGGAGATGGTGATGGTGATGGAGATGGTGACGGTGATGGAGATGGTGATGGTGATGGAGATGGTGACGGTGATGGTGACGGTGATGGAGATGGTGACGGTGATGGAGATGGTGACGGTGATGGAGATGGTGACGGTGATGGAGATGGTGATGGTGATGGAGATGGTGACGGTGATGGTGACGGTGACGGTGATGGAGATGGTGATGGTGATGGAGATGGTGACGGTGATGGTGATGGAGATGGTGACGGTGATGGTGACGGTGATGGAGATGGTGATGGTGATGGTGATGGAGATGGTGACGGTGATGGTGATGGTGATGGAGATGGTGACGGTGATGGAGATGGTGACGGTGATGGAGATGGTGATGGTGATGGAGATGGTGACGGTGATGGTGACGGTGATGGAGATGGTGACGGTGATGGAGATGGTGATGGTGATGGAGATGGTGATGGTGATGGAGATGGTGACGGTGATGGTGATGGAGATGGTGACGGTGATGGTGACGGTGATGGAGATGGTGACGGTGATGGAGATGGTGATGGTGATGGTGATGGAGATGGTGACGGTGATGGTGACGGTGATGGAGATGGTGACGGTGATGGAGATGGTGACGGTGATGGTGATGGTGACGGTGATGGAGATGGTGACGGTGATGGTGACGGTGATGGAGATGGTGACGGTGATGGAGATGGTGATGGTGATGGAGATGGTGATGGTGGTGGAGATGGTGACGGTGATGGTGATGGAGATGGTGACGGTGATGGTGACGGTGATGGAGATGGTGACGGTGATGGAGATGGTGATGGTGATGGTGATGGAGATGGTGACGGTGATGGTGACGGTGATGGAGATGGTGACGGTGATGGAGATGGTGACGGTGATGGTGATGGTGACGGTGATGGAGATGGTGACGGTGATGGTGACGGTGATGGAGATGGTGACGGTGATGGAGATGGTGACGGTGATGGTGATGGAGATGGTGATGGAGATGGTGATGGAGATGGTGATGGTGATGGAGATGGTGATGGTGATGGTGATGGTGATGGAGATGGTGAT